>NW_004949131.1:2131244-2151016 GCF_000317375.1 Microtus ochrogaster
TTTGGAGCCTGTCCTGGAACTCGCTCTGTAGACCAGGCTGGTCTCGAACTCACAGAGATCCACCTGCCTCTGCCTCCCGAGTGCTGGGTTGCTTAGTTTTTGAGACACGCTATGATACAGCCCCAGCTGGTCTGTACCTAACAGTCTACCTGTCCCAGCCTCCTAAGTACTACAATTACAGGTATGCAGGTATGTGTGTGTGTGTGTGTGTGTGTGTGTGAGAAAGAGAGAGACAGAGACAGAGACAGAGACAGACAGACAGAGAAGGGGCACCCTCAGTCTTTGCCTTTCTACTTTGTTTGAGATAGGATCTCATTCACTGCAGGGGAAGCCAGGCTAGCTGAGGATCTTGCACTATTACTGAATCAGGGCTCCATAGATCAAAACTCTGGACCTCACACTTAAATGTTTCAAGCATTTATCCACTGAGCCATCTTTCCAGCCCAGGAAATTCCCAGTAATGGTTCTACTGGGGGGGGGGGGAGCGGTGTGAGAATAATGGTTCAATGTGGGAGGACAAGTATAAGAGACTTTTAAAATTTGCCTTTTTATATGAACCATGCAAATGTATAACATACTAAAATTAAATTTAAAAACCACAGAGACTTTACTCTGCCTCATGGCATATTCACATATGTACTTTTATAATAGCAAAACTCATAAGTGGTGAGTTCTGAAACACTATATATGGTCTAGTGTGTATTCGGGCCACTTTAAACCAGTCTAGCATTGAGCTCACATACGCTGTGATTACCTGCTTAAGAACTACACAAGACAAGCCTAGGTAACATACTGTCATGGAGTGGGGAGGGGCTTACAAGCCCCACCACCCCCAAGATCTAGATGCAGTTCACAGTCACTCCTGGACAGACATACTTTCTTCAGTGGTGTAGCCACTAGGGGAGGTGCCTATTATGCTCCTGAAATAACCTGTCTCACAGATGCTCACGGGCAACTCTGATGAAATGGACTGGGTCATAAAAATATGAACATAGAAGGGGAACAAATTGAAAAAGTAGAGAACCAACAGGACTAGGAGGAGAAGACAGAGTGAAGAGGGCTGAATATGACCAAAATATATTGTATACATGCATGAAAATGTTATGATAAAACCCATTATTAGTTTACCTCAGAAAAGACAGTCTACTGGCAACTTTTATATCTCTGTGGACTTCCTGAAAATGATTTCATAAACCAAGAGAGCTATAAATGTCTTCTACATCCCCTCAAACTGAGATTTTATTTGTAGGTGTAAATGAGGCCAGAATTCAAAAGACAAACCGCGTGAGGAGCAGCGGGGAGGTGGCTGTCACTTTCATGAATTCTGATTCTCTCTCGCAGCTGTTCTCTTTGGAATCCCTTCAGAGGAATAAACAGGCAGAGGGGATGGCAAGGACTTCACCTCCACCGTGGTCTCCTGATGATCTCTCGGATATTCATAAGTAGCAGAACGATTGCACCTTTAGGTTTTAGTTCGGTTGTAATAATGAGTTATGAATAATTGATTACCATATGATCAATTATTCAGGCAGGCACATAGTTTCCAAGAAATCCTGGGGGAGCCTGGTTAATGGCTTAAGAGGAGCCAAAGGCAGTTGCCAAGGGGACACACTGGCAAAAGCCCATGCTGCTGCGGTGTGGGCAGCTATAGTTAATGCCCCTCACTGTGAGCCTCTCAGGGAGGAGCCATATGAACACCTTTTGAATTTTCATGAAGTAGGAGTTCCCACTGGGTACTTCTAGTGCCTGTCCATGTGTGGTACAGAAATATTAGCCCCAGTCCCTCCACCACCACTCAGCTTTGCCAATGGAACCCGTGGTAAAGTGAAAACCTACAGAATCAAGATGCAGACCAGGACTCATACAAGTGCATACACACACACACACACACACACACACACACACACACACACACAGAGAGAGAGAGAGAGAGAGAGAGAGAGAGAGAGAGAGAGAGAGAGAGAGATAACAGACAGAGACAGGGGGAGGAACAACCTGAGGGTGACAGCCCTTGCCTTTCTGCTTTGTTAGCAATAGAATCTATTTCACTGCTGGGTAAGCCAGGCTAGTTGAGGAGCTGTGTGTGTGTGTGTCTGTCTGTCCTTGCACATGTGGGTACACTCATCTGTGCCAGCACATGCAGAGCCCAGAGGTCATCACTGAGGCAGGGCCTCTCACTGAACCTGGAGCTCATTCCTTGGCCAGTGACACCCCTCCCCCACACTTCTGCCTCCACCTACAGATTACAGGCACAGGCTGCAAAGTCCAGCTTTTGACCTGGGTGTTGGGGATCCAAACTCAGACCCTCACATTTGCAAAGGGAGCACTTCCCCCATGGAGCCACCTGCCCGCTGCGATTTCACAATTCTCCATCTTAAAACAACTCTAGAAATAATGCTACTCACCGAAGTACAGCAATCACAGCACTGACATCTCTAAACAGCAATACCAATCAAAAGCACTTGATCACTAAATAGCAAATCAAATATTATAAAACGTGGAGCAGCAGTTTTGTTTTTAAACTCCCAGCACGTGCCTTTGTAGGCGGCCCAGGAGATGGAAGACACTGAGAGGAAAGAGCAAGGGCAGCTGGGCCCCACATCTGGGGAAGCAGGGAGAGAGCTAAGGGATCCAGTTTAAACGGGTTTCTGCATAAGAAGCTAATGAGAAAGAAGAAACATGGGCCAAAGTTTAATGAAAATGCTAAGTGACTAGCGCATGTGGGCAAAGCTAAGAAAACCTCCTTCCAAACACGTTCTGATAAGACTCAATATTCCCAACTCTCCACTCTTCAAAACTCAGGATACATGTGATAAATGTTGCTACGTTACAACCTTCCTTTCCCACCCACTCCATAAAGGTCAAATAAAGCAAACTCTATAATTTTCTCTAAATTAGAAACAGTAAGATTAATTAGAATGACCTTGAGGTTAAAGACCACTCTAAACTATTAAATTTCATAACGCTCAATACTGGCAAACTATCCACATGAATTTACCAGCTGAACAGTCTCAAAGGTCTCAGGTGTCAGAGCTTGGATTTTCAAAAGGTAAATATTATGGTAGAGCTAGCACATGTCCTACAAATGCACATGGTCCATATGTTAAGTGTGTGGTTTTAGGGAGTTTGATGTAACATCTCCAGAGTCATAATAACAGAATATCCAATTAGCCCCAAAGTTTTCTCATACACACAATTTAACCTCCCCATAGCCTGCCTCCAAAGACAGGGTGTCAAGATCCCAGGCTGACCTCAAACTAATTATGTAGCTAAGAATGACCTGGAACTCCCATATTCCTGCCTCAACCTCCCAAGTGCTGGGATTACTGACGAGGAAGCTTTGTTAACTAATTATCTTCGTGAGGTGGGACCAAGTTAGGGTGTGGCTTTCTGGCACCTGGAGAAAAAACAGGCGCACAACCCAGGTGCTCTCTCTCTGTGGTTTCCACAGCTGAGTTTGGACTTCTTGTTCCAATTTCCTGAGTTTTTCCCCTTATAATAAATAAAAATATAATTGTTTATCTTTTAGCTAGGCTGGTTATTTTCCGAATCGAGCTAACTTCTACAGATTACAGGTACACACCACCATATCTAGCTTACGCAGTGCTGGGATTCGAACTCAGGACTTCGTGCCTGTTAGCCTTTCACTGTACCAATTGGATTCAACTTTGCCCTCTAGGATTTGCTTTTTAACAACTGAAACTTAGAGTTTTCCACATAACCACCTAAATACAGTTCTCAGTGTGTTCTGAAGTACATCAAAGGTTCACAATTAGTTTTTCATATTTGTGAGTATTGATAACAGGGTTGAAAGGGCAGCTGAGGAGTAAGAAGCCACTGTGTTCTTAGTAGGCTATGTTCAAACAACCACTAAAGGTCACATCGTAAACATGAAGTGCTTGTTTTCAATACTGTGGGAGCACCAGCAGTGGATAATAAGCAGAGGACACAGGCTACTTTTAGAATCTTTGTACCGATGACGTTTACTTCCCATGTAAGTACACATTCACCAACCACTCTTTTAAAAAAAAGCTAATTTTGATTCTACTCCATGTACTGGCTTCGTGGGAACCTAGTCTGTCTGGATCCTCAACTTCCTAGACCTGGATGGAGGGGGGAGGACCTTGGACTTCCCACAGGGCAGGGAACCCTGACTGTTCTTTGGACTAGAGAGGGAGGATGGGTTTGGGGGGAGGGGGAGGGAAACGGGAGGAGGGGAGGAGGTGAAAATTTGTAATAAGAATAATAAAGAAAAAAAGCTAAGCTTGGAGAATGCTAAGCAAGAAGCTGTTAGTGCCATGTTTGATCTTGTGTTTCTGTTTATAGTAAGGTGCATACGCACATGAATGCACATGTATGTAAGGACCAGAGAGAAACCTCAGGTGTCTTTCTCAGCAAAGCTGTCCACCCTCCTGCCAGAAAGGCCTCTCCTTAGCCTGAGGCTCCTCAATCAGGCCAGACTGGTTGGCCAGTGCACCCCAGGAATCTGCCTGTCTCTGCCTCCCCTCTCCGGGGTGATATGGGGCAACTGTGCTCAGCATACTTAGAGGGTTTGGGGAATCAAACTTAGTTTCTTATGCTTACAAGGCAAGTATTTTACTGACTGAGCGATCTGCCCAGCCCCCACCATCTTATATATTTAAGTGGATATTTCTAATTTCCTTCAGGGGACATTTAGCGTTGGCAGAGCTGTCGGCTTCCCTCTTCAAAAATTCACAAGACAAGCAAAGCACCCTGCGAGGCCGGTGGCAGAGGGGTTTAAAGTCTGAACTCTCAATCATCTATAGTAATTCGAAGGCACTCTTTATTGTCAGCACTGACCTGAGTGTGCTATCTGAGCAATCACTTGCTTTCTTTTTCATAATAGTAACCTGATTTTGTTAAAGAAAAGAATGCTTGAGTGTTGTCTCCAAACAAGCTTCTCTGGCCTCCTGACATGGGCAAAAAGAAACCCAGAGTTTCCCTGCATCCTCATCACCCTACAATATTGTGCTCATCGCCATCACTGGTCCATGAAAGCAGGAGGAAAGATACACGGTTTCTTCTATCCCAGATGTGCAGATCAGAAAGGTACATGGTTTCTTCTATCCCAGATGTGCAGCTCAGAAAGGTACATGGTTTTTTCTATCCCGGGATGTGCAGCTCAGAAAGGTACACAGTTTCTTCTATCCCGGGATGTGCAGCTCAGAAAGGTACACGGTTTCTTGTATCCCGGATGTGCAGATCAGAAAGGTACACGGTTTCTTCTATCCCGGGATGTGCAGCTCAGAAAGGTGCACGGATGTGCAGTGGAGCTGAGAAAAGCCCCCTATCTCACAATATGGCTTCTTTACCAGGGTTGGAATAAATGAAAACAACTGTCTGACTTCGCATTTTCTTCTCTTGTTCACCCATCCCAATCTCCCCACACTGCAAGATGGCCACAGCACAGTTCTGAGCCTTTTACAGGAAGGGAATGGGGAAAGACCAAATGAGGCCACATTCAAGCCTAGCCTTGCTAGATTACCCATGGACAAAACTGCAAGAACGCCAGTATTTTAAAGACAATTTTGGTACACTTTCACTTTATCATTTATCATAGACGACAAGACTGATGTTTTTGAAAAATGATCACTATAAAATAAAACTGAAGAAAACTGTTTTGATATCTAGCAAGACAATATGGAAAGAAATCCTGGGTCCCTCTAATTTGCTTTCATAGTTCTCCATTCCATAAACCACTGTTAAATCAGCTCAGCCCACTCATCAACCTCAGTCTTCTGTTACAGATCCCCACTGCAGAGAATTGGCCATAATACAAAAATCATAGTTTTAATAAGGTATATGGAATGAGCTCAAAGTTGAGCCATTAAACCCACTGACGCTTTCTTAGAATGACTCAAAAACAGTAAGCACATGTGAAGATGATTGAGTAATTTTGACGGAAAGATGCATTAAGTAGTGTTAGTGGGTGCCATACATAAACACCCGCTTTGCTGAGGGCTGCTCACTATTAAACAGCCCACAGCTGAGTTGCTGAAATTTGACTTGGTTATCTCCTCTCTCACCCCGCCCCCTGCCCCACCCTCCGGTCCCTTTCTCCATTTAAACCTCCCTCTCCTTTATCCCCTCTGTCCGCTTTCTATCACCTCCATTCTACTATCCCCACTTGTCACCAACGGCGTCTTCTAGTTCCCTGGATGCTAATTTAAACACAGAGGGCTACAGCTTTAACGCTAAGATCTGAGTAAGACTCAGCTGGATAGACCAGGCTTAGCTGACTCTACCTGTGGATGTCTTACCCTCTCTAAGGAGTGGATGGGGGTTTGTGAGGGAGGGGAGGGAAGGGGAACTGTGGTTGTTATGTAAAAATGAATAAAAAAGATATGAGTGAGAACATGTGATGTTTCTCTTTCTGGGTCTGAATTATTTCATAATAATGTTTTCCAGCTCTGTCCATTTACCTAAAAATTCCACAAATTCTTTTTCCTTCACAGCTGAATAAAATCCCACTGTATACGAATACTACATCTTCATCGTCCATGCAACAGTGGATGGGCACTTAGGCTGTGTCTACGTCTCAGTTATTGTGAATGGAGCCAGAATGAAAGTGGATGCACATGTGTCTCTGTGCTAGAGAACAGACTCCTTTGTTATACACCCAGGAGTGTATAACTGCCTTATATGGCAGCTGTTTTTCTAGTTTTTTAAGGCACTGAACACCGATTTCCATAGTAGTGACTTATAAAGTTCATATATATTTTGTGTGTGTGTGTGTGTGTGAAAGAAGAGTTTAATTGGAGTTAACATAACAAGAGTATGTTCTTCCTAAAAATCAAAGGTTGCCAAATAAAAAGCCCAGTGCTAGGTGTGGGATACCTTCCCTGAAGTTATTGGTCAGGTGTGTTCTGGAGAGCAATTGCCATTGCTCCTGGATATCCAACAGAACCCGATGGTAAGACACAGCACACTCTAGCCACGGAACATGAAAAAGTCAAGCTGGTACTGACCAGGGAGCTGCCTCCTCAGTGGCTAGCTTCCAAGTATCCAACGGTGCTATGCAGGGCACTAGTGGAGAAAACATTCACAATAGCCTTACACAGCTCTGAACAGAGCAAGCTATACAATAAAGACCTGGCAAGACATGCCCATGATGCAACAGTGGCCTCCAAGCTTTAAAGACCCACTCCACAGGAGGAACTCCATGCCGGGCACTGTAAGTCTGACCAATAACCCACGGCTGAAACTGCCCTCTTCGTTTTTATCTCAGTGCCACAGAAGAGTGCAGCACTCAGAACGCATCAGAAAAGATTCTCTGTGGAATGAACAGTGGGCAACATGGAAACTCACAACTAAAAAGCACAGAGAAAAAGTTCCAGTGGGATATTCAGTTACGAATGCGACATTTCTAACACATCCTGGGCAGAGGCTCAGGGACCATCATGGAGGTTGGGGTGGAAAGATTTTAAGAGTCAAAAGTTGAGGAGAACCAGAGTAAAACAGTGTCTGCTAGAGATGGCAGGACTGCAGCCCTCATGAGCTGTGGTCGCCTGCAGAAGACCTGAACAAGATGGAGCTAGTCAACATGCTAGCCTGGGGCGCTCATGAGCCCCCACTCCTAACTGAAGAACCATGGACAGGTAATGGCTTCCGGAGAAGGAAGAGTCAGTTTTGTAGAGGGTGCTGAGTCCTGGCTGCCTGACCCCATTCCAGTATATGGGCTGCACACCCATGAGTATCTGAGCAGCATAAACTGGACTCTTGGTGGGTTATTTTTAAAGAGAGGGGGGTAAGAAAGTAAGGGTGGACCTGGGAGAAGAGAAGGGAAGGAACGTGGGGTGAATATGATCAAAATACATTGCATGGACCTCTTTGATAATTAATAAAATACATTTAAAAAGCAGATTGTCTTATTGTATTTCAAAACCTATGCATTCAAGAAAGAATATCCACTTAAAATTGGATTTGACAATATTGAGCTACTAACCTCAAATTATTAATCCTTTGAGAATAATGTCCTTTTTATGAACAGTGAAGCCTTATACAGAGAAAGGAGGGTGTCCTGGTTCACTCCTAACAATTTGAACCTGTTTTCTCCATTTCTTAACATGTCATAAATAAACTTGCAAACAAATGAAGTGCTTTATTTCTAATTACAACTGAGCCCCTTGGCAAATAGAGTCATAATTTATATCTAATTCTCAAATACATCCAGTGAATGATGCAGAGTGCCTTCGACTTTCCAGTGACTGCAGCTGAGTTTCCCATTAGCCTGCAGTTATGCACTGCAGAAAGGATGTGCTGGAGGAGGCCAACGCACCCTCTCCAAGCACTTGAGCAGCTACAGCTAACAGACGTATAGAACAGAAGCTGGATGTGCAGCCAGGGGGCTTGCATGATATAAATCAGCACGGTAAATCACTATGTAGGAATTTAAGATAGGGTTTTTTGCCTGCATGTATGTGAACCACGTATGTGCCTGGTACCCTCAAAAGGCCACAAAAGGACATCAGATAGCCTGAAACTGGAGTTACAGACATTTGTGAGCCATCATGTGGGTGCTGGAGTTCAAGCCTGGGTCCTCTGGAAGAGCAGCCAGTGTTCTTAACTGATGAGCCCTCTCTCCAGCTCCTGAAATGATGCTTTTACACAGTAGTCAGCAACCTGGAAAAATACTTAAATCTTACTGCTTTAAAAATGATGCAGCTAGATACACACTGAACCCCTGCCCCATTTTAGGGTCTCATGCATGGAATGGAATCATTCCTCCACAGCTGTGCAGAGTTCAGTGCGCCTTAAAGTGCACTCCTCTCAAAACCAGGATGGCCCCAGCATTGCTCATTCTTGAGCCCTCCCACCAGATCTGCTCAGTCAGAAGCCTTGCAGGACGAAGGAGCCAGCCATGTATTTTTTTATAAGCCTTCTTCACAATTCTGATACCCAATAATGCATGAAAATCAACTTCTAGCAAATCCTTCAGGCCTCACATGAAATAATCCTTTCCAGGAAGCCTTGCTCCACATCTGAGCCTGCAAGCTTAGACAGATCTGTGTTATGTGACAGCAACCAAAACTTTTAATCCCCCAGAGTTGTAGGTGCCCCAGCTTTTTCCTTCCGGTTATAAAATCACTGTTTTCAGCTTCCGTCAGACCGGACACTCTTGATACTGGATGTACACTCAAATCACCTGTAAGTGCTCAGGAATTCAGAGGCCCACATCAGACCCCAGGCCAGGCAGCGTCTACTGCAAGGTTCAAGCATCTATACTTTTGAAATGCGAGTCTTCTGTTCAGCCAGAGTTAAGAAAACACTCCTATGTACTCCAATTTCTTGAGGATTTGGTAACCAGTAAATAGTGACCAATATGATGTGTTAATTAGGTTTTTGGTGTGTTTGTGTGTGTGTATGCATGTTTTCCTTTTAATTTTTTGTGAGTTCTTCCCCTAATATTGGACATAATAGAAAGCTGCCAAACCACATGAAGTGCTCGGGGAAGAGTCAGTCTCCTTTGCCACTCATCTCTTAGGCAAGATCATGTTTTCTTACTTGCTAATCCATACAGGAAAAGACCAAAAGTTGTACAGATTATTCTCCTGCTTTTGTAGGCCCATCTGCACTTCTCATAAAATGCATACACATTGCATTCAGTATCAGAAAGGGGGAGCCCTAAAGACACCTGTGTGTGTAGCCAGAGCTATTCATAAGATAGAGACACTGAGAATGTCCACAAAAATAGTGCCTGTGGGTGAAGCTTCACATTACGATGAAGACACTATTTGCCTGGTATAAACAAGTAACGGTCAAATTATCCCACTGACTTTGTTTAGAAGTATTTTCACTTTGGATTGAATATTCAGGATTTCCCAAAACTGACACCAGGAAATATGGAAGACAGGCACTACTCGATATAAGCTTTGAGCTCAATTAGAATCAAAGTTCCAAACTTCCCTTGTCATGGCTTACACCAGAACTACCTCACCAACACCCAACATGGGATATCTTGGTATACAAGATGAGTAGCTGAGGCCTGGATTCCAGAGAGTGATTCAAACATGTTCTGTTCTTCAAAGACCTAGGTTCCTTCAAGTCCATGCCAGAAGATGATTGTATCTCATAGCAAGACTGCTGTGGAATAATGCTCCTATACACTGTAAAGATTTGTCATTCATATTGGTCTAATAAAATGATGATTGGCCAGTAGTCAGGCAGGAAGGATAGGTGGGGCAACCAGACTAGGAGAATTCTGGGAAGCAGAAAGACAAAGTCAGTTACCAGCCAGATGCAGAAGAAGCAAGATGAGAATGACTTACTGAGAAAAGGTATAAAGACATGCAGCTAAACATAGACAATAATTAAGGGTTCATCTAAGTTGTAATAGCTAGCTAATAATAAGCCTAAGCTAACAGTGCAGCTGGTTTATAATTAATAAAAGCCTCATGTGTTTCTTTGGAACTGAATGGCTGTGGGACCAGGTGGGAAAGGAACTTTCATCTATATAACACTACACATGCCTGAAACCTCTTCTAGAGAAATGGACTGATATCGAAGTTTGGACTTGGTTGGTTGACTGATTTGGCTGACTTGCTTTTTGCCCTCTTCCTCTCCAGCTCTACCACCACTTCTCTCTGTTGTCACTCTTCAGTTCATTCTATGAGCTACTCCTGGTTCTGGAGCTCCTCTGGATTGTGTGCCTGAGTGGGAAATCAGCTTGTTCAGACTTTGAAAATCACCCACTACAGAGCCAAGAATTCTCCAGGGAGGTAAGAGCCTTGGGGTTGAAGCATGTGCTTGAGAACATTTCTTTGAGGACTGGTGAGTTTTTCATCTTTAACTCCTCGTCCTCAGCTCATGCTAGAGTCATAGGAGATCAGGAAGAAGTGACCTTAGAAAAGACCAAGTATTTCTATGACTGCCAAGCTGACAATGTTATTTTGGTAGTGGTCAAAGTACCATATTATAATTAATGGGAAAATGTTTGATATTTGAATGGACAGGACTATGGGAAAAATATTAGAACTCTTATGTAATGATGACAACTAGAAAGACAATGACTAAAATTACCTAAAAGAGAGCCACTCAGCTCCTCTGAGAGCAGCCTACCATAACAGACACTTGTACTTGTCCTGTACCGGTGCTATCTACTTTATGTATGTTTGTTGTGTCTCTCTTCTAACCTAGAAATGAGTGGGGTGGGGGAAGCAGACCTTCTCTCCTTATGCCTCAGTTTCTGGTGCTGAGTCCAGGGCAAAGTTCTATTAAATTCTGTTCACTATACTAAATCAAAGTAACATGTTAGCCCGCCCAAATTTTTTGTGCTTGCCTTTACATCTTTCCAAGGGTCAATATCTAGAATATATAAGAAACTTAAAAACTGGGTAGCAAAAAATAATGAAACAATATGGTTTAAAATGGAGACCCTGTCTCAAGGAAATTCTGCCTCAAGGTGAACAGATGGAGCAGGACACCCAATGTCCTCCTTTTTCCTCCTTGCTTATACACAGGCATGCACAGTGCACATACATGCACATGATTACACCATGCAAAATCCCCCCATAGACATTCATAATGGGAAATAGAGACATTTATCAAGAGAATACAAGCAAATCACCAACAAATACATGATAAGGTACTTAGCATCATTAATCACTAGGAAAATGTAACTTAAAGCCACATTATAATATAATTATAATATAATGAGTTACTTCCTCATTATATTTAGTGTGGTTATTATCAAAAACAGAAGAAAAAGGTGATGGCATGGATACAGAGAAAAAGAAACATATTCTGTAAGTAGGCATGTAATTAGTACAGCTCTTATGAAAAATAAGGTGGAAATTTTTCAGAAAATTAAAAAAAGAACTATTCTCTGATCCAGCAATAAGCACAAAACCAGAGGAAAATGGTTCAAAAAGACATCTGCATCCCATGTTTACTGAAACAGTATTCCTAATCGCAGAGAAACAGAGTCAACTAGAGCATCCATCAATTGGCGAGACAGGAAGTAAAGTATGATACATACATATGAACACAATACAGCATCATGGACACAACTGGAAGCTAAGCCCAACGCTGCTCTGGGACAATAATTTGTACCCTGTCACTTGTATTTTAATAAAATGCTGATTGGCCAGTAGCCAGGCAGGAAGTATAGCTGGGAAAACGAGAACAGGAAATTCTGGGAAGAGGAGTCAGTCTGCAGTTGTCATCCAGACACAGAGGAAGCAAGATGAGAAAGTCTCGCTGATAAAAGGTAACAAGACATGTGGCTAACCAGGCAAGAATTATGGGTTAAGTTAATAAGAAGCCTGAGCTAATAGGCTACCCAGTTTATAATTAATGCAGACCTCTGTGTGTTTCTTTGGGACTGAATGGCTTGTGGGACAAGGCAGGAGAAAAATCTCTGTCAACACAAGACCCACACAGAAAGATAAATACCACAGGATTCCACACAAATGTGTAATCCAGACGTTTACCTCAGAGAGGTAGAAAAGAAAGCCAGAGGCAGGGCAGAGGACTAGGAAGGTCTAGCAGTGATGATGAAAGGGGGGAGAAATAAGTTCCATTTCATTGCAGGACGATTGTCCATAATGACAATGTGGAGAATTTTAATGTCTTCCCACAAAAATGATAATATTTAGAGAGGGGTATGTTTATCCTGATTTGAACATTATACAATGTATACATATACTGAAATATCACATGGTACCCCATAGATACACATAATTTTATGTATCAAGAAACCCTTGGGAATTTTCTTTTTAAAATGCATTGACAGCTTAGTGAAAATATAAACTGAAACTATGAACTATAATATTCCTTTAGAACATAATTACAGCCATTAGACCAGAGCATCTATAATTATGAAAGAAAATACTCAACAAAATATATTTCTAAATTTTATGAGACATAATTTCATAATGCAAGAAACAACTTTCTGATTCACTACTCAATGTAACAGTTTAATCTTATTATAACTGCAGTAACTAAAAATGGAATGTCAGATATCTGTGCCCAAAGAAAATTCTCTCCAAACATGCACTAATCAAACATAATGCCTGCAGCCTTATTTTTAACCCACAGCTAATCTGGAGAGCAATAAAAATTTAAAGGAATGTGGTATTTACATTTCCACTGTAATTAAAGTTCCCAGCATACACAAAATGTCACTGATGATGTGGTGCCCCCAAGTGGTAAAATGATGAACTGCAGGACTCTGTTATGAGGATCAAAAGTTATTTTGTCAAGTTGATTGTATATATGAGTGTATTACATAAACCTGTATTTCACAGGAGCCAATAAGAAGTTTCTTACATCCAAGTTCAGAACAGGGGGCTGTTAAAGTCCATTTTTTAATATTTAATATTAGGGAGATCTGCTTTGATCCACTAAGGAAACAGTAGTCATAACATTATAGAAATCTTCTTAGTAAGCATTCACTTTTGCCTAGTCATAACATCACTTCCTTCTATTTGTGGTCCAGGACATAAAGCGGAGATCAACATCTTTCCTAAAAACCAAATTTTCTGATAATGAGGGGTGTCAATGAGGTAGCCCTGTTCATAAAACAAAAGATATAAAGTCAACAGCACAGGGGTGAGAGGGGTCATTGTAAAAAAAATAATATAAGCCAAACTACAACATTCTCTTTTAGAACATAATTACATCAAGTAGTCATCAGAAATTTAGCATTCACTATGTGTGACTAGAAGACCACCCTTAGGACTGAAGTTGAAAATTCTTTTCAGAAAGAACACGTAATGTTTAATCTTTATTGTCAACCTGACAATTTAGAATTTACCTAGGAGGCATACTGATGTGCTTTTATTGGATAATAAATAAAGCTGTTTGGCCAATGGCTTAGCAGAGTAAAGCCAGGTGGGAAATCTGAACAAAGACATACAGAGAGAGTAAGAGGACGCTCAGAGAAGTCATGTAGCTGCTGAAGAGAAAGGACGCCGGAAACTTACCAGTAGGCTACAGCCTTGGGGTGATTCACAGATTAATAGAAATGGGCTAATTTAATATGCAAGAGCTACCTAGAAATAAGCATGAACAATTGGCCAAATAGAATACAATTTCTGTGTGATTATTTAGGCCTGGGCATCCGGGAAATGAAAAAGCGGTCTCCATTTACAAAATGGTACCAATCTCTGAGGCATGGATCCACAGAAGACCTAGAAAAGTTTTTAAAAAAAGGAGGGCTTCTAGGTCCACAAAAATGGGAGCCAAGCACAGCTTCATGTTAACATTTTTTTTTTTCCTGATAAGCTCTGTTTTCTGATGGCCAGCAGAGGCTTGGTTCCTTTAAGAGGTTTCCTGACTCAGCATTAGCAGCAAAAACTGCATGGTTTCTTTAAGAGATGGCTTCCAGATTTATGCTTGCGGCTCTATCAGGAAGTCCTGCATTTAAATGGTTTTGTGAGCAGAGTGCTACAAGCTGATTAATAGTGACATAGACCCCCTGTGTCCCTGGAGCTGAGAAAATAAGCATAGCTCACAAAGGCAGTGGACTGTATTTTCTCAATATTGGATGGAACAGAGCCAACAGGTAGGACTGCAGACTTGGTCCTAACCATGCCCACTTTTTTTTTTTTTAAAAAAAGCTTACCTCTAAATGGGTCACAGTATTGAATATATATATGAAAGATGAAAGAATACAGACAATCGTAGATTAAAGGAGTAAAGATAATAAAATAAATACTTTGGAAAAGAAGTTCTGCTTTTGGTTCCACAGAAGATGAGAATCTGTGGATTCCTTCCAGGCTAATGTGGTTTGATAAAACAGGCCCTACCCCAAAAGATCTACATGAGCCCTAAAAATACTTTGCCCAACAAACAACAGAAAGCAACTTGGAGAAAACTATGCCCAAATTCTCAAAATGATTGTTTATAAATGTTTGTTTTCATTTAAAGGGAGAGATGATATAAAGATGAATACTTTGTATTGGTATGAATCTTGGTCTATTGATACAAATTTTAACATCAATTTTGTTACACTGTGCATATGTATTTTTACTCTTGTTTAAGGTATTATGTTTATTCATCTCATTTAAAATATAATGTATAATTAAGAAATACAGACTAATAGATAGTCATAATAATCAAACTTGTAGTCATGTTAGGTTTTCTAGATATACAGAGAAATATTTCAGTTAGATAGAAATGATTTTCAAACCTTTCAAAGACCTACAGAATATGGCATTTAAAATGTTAAAGAACTTAGACTTTTCTTGACAGTGAGGCATGTCTGCTTCTTGCAGCACCAATTACTTCAGAGAGGTTGATGGGCACTGAAGAAACTTGTTATAGAATATGCCTTCAATGGGACAAGGCTAATCATTTGGGCAAGAAACTGCTCTTGCCTGAACTGCTTGATGGTATGCTGCATGAACTGGACACATGCAGGACCCACAGAAAATAGACTGCTGAACTTTCCAATAGATGGAATGGTCCTTCAGGGCTCCTGCTTCATAGAACAAACTGTCATACATTCTGCAGGACACAGAAGAAAGCAACTGATGAACTTTGCCATTACAAGGCATAACAGGTCTTCAAGTTTCCTGTTTCATGGAAAAGTCTGCCAGATACTATGGGCCTGTAAGCTGAAGATGGATACCCCAATGTTACAGAAAAACTCTGGGTGACTGTCCAGGCAGTAAGATGTCTCTGTCAATTCTAGAGTTTTGGAAGTTGCTTACAATACACTTTTTGTTTATTTAGGTAATATTATATCTTTCTTGAGTCTCCAAAGAGTTGAAAACAGATAATTATAGTTACAGTTTTCCTTAGTTATGACAAAGGATAAATTAGATATGAAACTTTAGACTCACAAAGATAGGATAGATGACAGAGTATTTTCCTTAATTTGTCAAATGCAAATGGACTAAATATTGTAACTATGATTCTTGCTTGAAAACTGTTTTGCTTATGAATTTTTCTGTGCTAAAGTTAAAACCTTTCTTTTTATTTAGACAGAGGAGAAGAGATGATGTGGGATGTCCTTCTGTATATGTGCTGCTTTTATTGGATAATAAATAAAGCTGTTTTGGCCAATGGCTTAGGAGAGTAAAGCCAGGCAGGAAGTCTGAACAGATACACACACACACACACACACACACACACACACACACACACACACACAGAAGGTAGAGTCACAGACAAGCCATGTAGCAGCCAAAGGAAAAGGCCATCAGAACCTTTCTGGTAGACCACAGCCTTGTGGTAATATGCAGATTAATAGATATGGGTTAATTTAAGATGTAAGAGCTAGCTACTAAATGCCTAGGCTATTGGTCAAGCAGTGCTGTAATTAATATAGTTTCTGTGTGATTATTTGAGTCTGTGTGACAAGGAAACAAAAAAGCAGTATCCATTTACAGCAAACCTCTAGGCATGTCTGGAAAGGTGTTTCCAGAGCGGTTGAACTGGGGAGGGAAGATCCACCCCAAATGTGAGCAACATCATCTGATGAGCTGTGGTTCTGGACCCAGTAAAGAGATAATGGAGAGAGCTGAGTACTGCTTTCGTGGTGCTCTGTTTCCTGACTGCAGAGACAATGTGACCAGCTATTTCACATTTCCACTGCCATGCATTACCATGATGGACAGTATTCCCTCAGTCCCTGGGTCAAAATAAACCTTCCTTGTTCAAGTTGTTTTGTGTGTTGTTATAGCATCAAGAAAAATACAAATATATAGTATAAATCATGCTTGAAGAACCAGGAAAATACCAGATTTCACCCTTCTTCATGCTGGACTGACTGAAAATGCCAAATTCTAGAAAACTACAACTTGTTCAAATGTTATACATGGAGACAATTTGAAAAGTTGATCTTTAAAATAAACCATTGCTAACACTTATAATTCCTACAATATAGCAAGACATAGAAAGTCATTTATCATGTTGATTTCAACCCATACTTAAATATTCAATGGCAGGAGCCAGAGGCTGCTAAAGACGAAAATAGACACTAGCTGGTGTGCCAATGTGGGGCAGCTACAGCCAAGTAGCACTGGAGAAAGTTTGGAAAGGAATTCTAGGCACAAAAGAACAGAGTTTAGCAGTTTCTTGGAAGCCACGTTTTTTTTTTTTTCAGATGAGCTCTGTTTGCTGGCAGTGAGCAGAGATGCCACAGCTCCTTTAAGAAAAGGGTTACTGACTCAACATAAGAAATGGTGGGTGGCTTCCGGGTTTGGGCAGCACAAACTCTGGCTCTTTAGGAGGCTGAGCACTTGAATGGGACTTATGGGCAGAATGCTGCAAGTTACTTGGTAGCAGCATGGGCCAAGTGGTTACCAGGGTTGAGGTGGTAAGGGTGACTTCCACCTGGCAGTCTCAGAGGAAGTAAATGGACCCCCATCAAGTTGGACTGAGTGGAGCCAAAAGACAAAGCAGCATTAGTCCTAACCACACCGCTTAGCATTTTAAGAAGTGGTCCTGGTCAGAAAAGCATTACAGATACACAATAAAAAGAGATTCAGAGCTGGGTGGTGGCGCACGCCTTTAATCCCAGCACTCGGGAGGCAGAGACAGGTGGATCTCTGTGAGTTTGAAGCCAGCCTGGTCTACAAGAACTAGTTCCAGGACAGAAACCAAAAGCTATGGAGAAACTCTGTCTCGAAAATAAAATAAAAAAAAATAAAGAGAGAGAGAGAGAGAGAGAGAGAGAGAGAGAGAGAGAGAGATTCAGATGAAAAAGACCCCTGAATGGGTCACAGTGTTGGATAAATGTACGTAGGCTTGGGAGAGAGAAAAAGTATAGAGAGTTATAAAAAGAAGTAAATTGTTTTTTTTAAAAAAAAGACCAAAGTCTTTAAAGAGACAGACTACAATCATAGATTAAAGGAGAGAAGAAAAATAAGTCACGTAAAGATGGAATATACAGAGAGCATCTCGATTATGTATATTATTGTGTTTTCTTTTAATTTTTTGTCTGTGAATGAGGTAAGTACAGAGAGACATTTCATTGTACAGGTTGCTAAGATAAAGCAGCATACATATTTTAAAGGTATCTTGACTTCAAAATTTGGGTCTAAAAATATGTTGCTTTAGAAAAGAAGTTCAGTTTTTGTTTCCCGAGGATGAGAACCTGTGGATTCCTTCCAGAGTAATGTAGTTTGATAAACCAAGACACTCTGAAAGGTCTCCATAAAGCCCCCCAAATACTTAGCCTAACAAAAAGCAGGAAACAATTTGGAGAGAACTACATCCAATTCCCTAATCGATTGTTTATAAATGCTTATTTACATTTAAAGGGGGATATGATTTAGAGAGGAATATTTTGCATTGGTATGGATCTTGGTTTATTGATACAAATTTAAGGTCAATTATGTTATATGTATTTCTGTGCTTGTTTAAGGTATTGTGTTTGTGCAGCTCATTTAAAAAATGTAGTGTATAATTAAGATATACATATTAATAGATAGTCATTTAGAATAGTCAAACTTGTAGTCATGTGAGTTAGGTTTTCTAGACGTACAGAGATATATTTCAGATGAATAGTTATTCTTCAAATCTTTCAAAGACTAATTGAATATGGCATTTA
Organism: Microtus ochrogaster; assembly: GCF_000317375.1. Lineage (NCBI taxonomy): Eukaryota > Metazoa > Chordata > Mammalia > Rodentia > Cricetidae > Microtus > Microtus ochrogaster. The sequence continues at coordinate 2,149,768 of NW_004949131.1, forward strand.
AAATGGTTAAGAACTTGGGACTTTACATGACAATGAGACACATCTGTTCCTGGTAGCACCAATCTACTTTAAGAGGATGATGGGCATCCAAGAGGCTCTTTATGGAGTTTCTTAGCCATTCGGGCAGGAAACTGCTATTGCCTAGACTGTTTGATGGTATGCTGTATGAACTGGACACTCAGGACCCACAGAAAAATGATTGCTGAAGTTGCCTAAAGAAGGTGAGGCAATCCTTGAGGGTCCCGCTTCATGACAGCGTCTGCCAGACATTCTGCAGTACACAGAAGAAAGTGACTGACAAACTGCCAATATAGGTGGAACTATCTTTGAAATTTCCTACTTCATGGAAAAGTCTGTCAGATACTATGGGCCTGTAGACTGAAGATGGGTGCCTCAATATTACAGAAGAACTTTGGGTGACTATCCAGGCAACAAGATGTCTTTATCAATTATAGAGTTTTGGGAGTTGCTTACAATGCACTTCCTGTTTACTTGGTAATATTACATCCTCCTTGAGTCTTTCTTTCATGGAGTTGATGAACAGTTATAATTATAGTTTTCTTTAGTTATGATAAAAGATAAAGTAGATATAAATTTTGTAACTGTAAACCTTGGTTGATAACTGTTTTGTTGTATGTAATATTACTATGTTAAAGTTAAAACCTTCCTTTTTATTTACACAGAAAAGGGGAGGTGATGTAGGATTCCCCCTCTGTATGCTATGAATACCATTGTTTAATAAAGAAGCTGCTTTGGGCCTATTGCAGTGCAGAATAGAGTGAGGCGGGAATTCCAAGCCGATAGAGGAGGAGAGAGCAAGCAGAGTCAAAGAGAAGCCATGGAGCTGCAGCAGGAGACAGACGCTGGACTAAACCTTACTGGCAGGCCACAAACATGTGGTGATTCACAGATTAATAGAAATGGGTTAATTTAAGATGTAAGAACTAGCTAGAAATATGCTTTAGCTATTGACCAAACAGTATTGCAATTAATACAGTTTCTGTGTGATTATTTCAGGTCCGGGCAGCCGGGAACAAACAAGCAGCCTCCGCCTACATACTAGGACAGACACTTGATCTTCCAGAGCAAAGAGCTTCTTGGGTACATCATTTGTTTTATATTCCTTCCATGTTACCTCCCTTTCTTTCTCTTTCTCCTCTCTCTTCTCTCTTCTCTCTTCTCTTCTCTCTCTCTCTCTCTCTCTCTCTCTCTCTCTCTCTCTCTCTCTCTTTCTCTCTCTCTCTCTCTC
>NW_004949131.1:2151116-2164396 GCF_000317375.1 Microtus ochrogaster
GTGTGTGTGTGTGTGTGTGTGTGTGTGTGTGTGTGTGTGTGTGTGGAGAGAGAAAGAGAGACTAGAAATCAACTTTAGGTGTCATTGTTCTTCAGTTTCTAATCACCTTGTTTTTGAGACAAGGTCTCTCAGTGAAACAGGAGTTTGGCAATTTTGCTTGGCTGATGGCTAGCTAGCTCCAGGGACCAATCTGTCTCAGACTCCACAGCACAGAGATTATAAATACATGTCACCACACCTAGCTTGTTTTGTGGAGGTCCTAGAGATCAAACTCAGGCCCAAAGCTTGCATGACAAGCATTTGTCAACTGAACCACCATCCCAGCCTAACTTCAGTTCCGACTAACTTTAAACTGCAACAAATAGAAAACAGATTAATCCAAAATGGATACTATAAGAGAGAATCAAGCAATTTTCCAGAGTTTACAGGGTCTGAGCAAAATTATAGGTGACAAGGGTACCATTAATGTGAACTATTTTGAATGAGAAGATCCATTCGTTTTAAGTTTCTAGCTTCTGACTACTGATTCTGGAGGGCTCTTCAAATAAGCCTAAGAAAATACTGTCTTTCCTTCAGCAGGCATTTATCTGGCATGTGAATTATTGTTTATTTTCATTTTGTAGCATTTCTAAAAACAGTCATCATCTTGAAGAATTCAACTTTTCTCAGTAGAGAAGTCCTGACCAAGGTCAGTGGGACATATTGCCACTGAGACTGTGGTATGCATTAAAGAGTCATTTTTACATAATCTACCCTATTCACCTTCTCTGCATCATCTGAATACTTTATCTGGATCTGAAGTGATTATTATTGCTGTTTTTTATAAACTTACCTGGGGTTGGGAGTATAGCTCAATTTTAGAGCAAAACCCTGTGAGTTCAAAGAAAATGGGATGGGGGGGGATCTAAGGAGGAACCAGTGAAGGGATGTTTCTATGATTAGCAGTTTCTTGCTTCATATAAAGTACAGAGCAGATATGACGGCATGTTCTAAAATCAGCCTAGCCTGTGGCTGTGCACAGATTTGAACATTTTATTACTTACAGCTCCTCCCCCTGTTTGGCTTTCTTGTCTGACACCAGATAGACAGTTCCAAAACTTCCACTGCCAAGTTTCTGCTGAAGAACATATCTTCTTGCAATCAAGGGAGCTGGATACTTGGAAGTGGCTGTGCACCCTCTCGCATACTTAGTCTCTTGGAATTTCAGCATTGCTCCAAGCAAGTTAAAACTGGCTTGTTTGTCCACAGAAACAGTCAGGCCTCCCAGCTAGTGGCCAAAGAGTCAAGCAGGAAGTGACGACTGATGCCGGAAATATGGGAAATCCACAGATCATGTCTAAAGGCAGCTATAAGATTCCTACAAAAAAAGTATAAGCTTTTGAAAATGATACCTGCACCATACCTTGTGTTATCATACCACTTAGCGTGTGTGTGTGTGTGTGTGTGTGTGTGTGTGTGTGTGTGTGTGTGTGTGTGTTGTGGAGAAAATGCTGCAAACTCTGGAAGGCACTTTCTTATAAAGACAGCCTTACTTGGATTTACAGTCAAAACTTTACTGACTTCTGAGATGTGTATACTCCCCATCAATGTAAAGAGATTATCCAAACACAGGACCATATCTTCCCTTACTGCACAGATTGTATCAACTTTCTTGTGGTGATTTCTCCCTTCTATGTCTACTCTGGTTTAAACCAGGAATTAGCATAGTCTGCTTTCCTTTGCATTTCTTCCATGTAGACTAAAGTAAATCACAGGGGTTTTTTTAGTTTATTAGAGTAGATATGTGAAGGAATATTAATTTGGAGTGGTTTTTTTCTCCCTTTCATCCTAAGCAAAGTTTGATTCTGTTTTTATTATACTGGGTGCAGTTATCTCCTTGGATTAGAAGTAACAATATACCACTCAAACCTAAAGCTGCGTTTTAAAAGTAGCTGAATATGAATATATTATCGGTAAAACCATAATTCCTCAAAGAGCTTTGGAATATACAGCAGTGATGAACAGCAGAACCGTTTCATGAGAAGATATTCCACAGAACATACCCTTGTTCCATCCAAGTGTTAAATGTTTTCTTGAAAATTTTGTTTTGTTTTAAATTTGTATGAAAATGATTTTATGCTGAATACTATGTATTGGCCTTAGGTTTTCATATTCAACAATTCTAAAGCATCAAGAAAAAGTACTGTTATTAATGATGACCTCTAGGCTTGGCATTTACCACAAAACCTACCAGGGCAATCAAACACGAAAATTTGCAAAACAGAAGCATAAGGCCCGGTTGTAATATTGTCTTCTTTAAAGAATATACTAATCTGCTGTTTCACCCAGTTCCAGTGACAGCGATACATTTCCTCATGGAAATGTTGGGAAAATCTACAGCACCTACAGTGTAGGCCTCTAAAAGGTACCTTGTTTGCTTTTTGATTGCCACAAAAGTGGTCATTTCTAGATAAAAGTAAGCCGTTTGGAAAAGTGTATGGCGTAACCACAGCCTTGCGGATCACTAATAATTTTCCTTAATGTGGAGAGGAGATTAAAGTTTAGTGAAGGACCCAACGCAAGATGGAGTTCTGAAGCTTCTATCTGTAATGGAGAGATAAACCCGGCAGTGTGTAAGCAGCCCCTCCAGGCTAATCTCACAGACTCAACTCTGTCACTCTCATCCCTGTCCATAACCCCAGAATGTACATATAGGGCAGCGTGGATCTGAAACTAGGGCGGTGGATGAACTTGGGTGATGGGAACAAATGTTATCGTTGTATCCCTGGTGTCTCGCGAACAGCTAATATACAGTATCAGTAAACGTTTGGAGAGCAAAGAAGGGTTCAGAAAACCAACTGTGGTCCAAAGACAAAAAAAAAAAAAAAAAAAAAAAAAAAAAAAGCAGGATGGGAACTCGGAGAAAGCAGAGAGATGCCCACTTTGTGCTAACCATTCCTAAGGAAAACTACCCATCCCACTGGGACAGGGCAAGGAAAAGGCAAGTGTTGACCGCGGTGGGGACCGAGTGGTTTATGCCCACAAAACACACACAAGGAAGTGGTCCTGACCGGGTTCTGCTAAATCTGACCTGAGAGGTAAACGCTAACCCTGAGGTAAAAGGAACAACTTCCTGTCTCTTCAACAAATAAACCCTGATTTTCGCAAAGCAGGTAAAAGTATATCGAGGGGCTGAGCGCTTATTCTTCCGAGGGGAAATAGGGTCCGGGGGCTGCGGGGGCCCGGCTGCCCGAGCTCCACTTTTGTTACCTTTCCCGGTCCCTGACCGGCGACCGGCCACGCCTCAGCCTAAAGCTTCTTTGCCTCGGTGGGCGTGGTTGTTTGACGCCGTCGTCACGGAGACGGCGCGGGGGCTGCTGGGAAGTCGGGATTGGGCCGCCAGGCCCGCGGAAGCGCGTGCGACCCTATGAGGCGGCGGGAAGGGTCGGGGCGAGGCGGGCAGAGAATCCCTGAGGAAGAGGTCGCTCTCGTGAGACAAACACCTCATCCCACACCAAGTTACCGCCACTGGCCCGAAAATACTTTCCCTACCAGCAGCGCCCTCAGCTTCTCTGAGCCAGGCTTCCCAGTGACGTCCAGGTACTTCCGGTTTCCGCTCGCGGTCTTCAACTCACCTGCGGGCCTGCCAGGCCACCCTGGGCTGCTGATGAAGGAAGTGCGGGGCCAGGAGGAAGCAGCAGGTGGGTCGAGGGCTGAGATGGCTTGGGGTAGGAGGTCTGTGTATGAGCAATTAGATCCTACGTCTTTTGCGCACCTTTGCCCTACCCGGCTTGCATTTGTTGAGCAAATGCAAGGTCATGTCATTAGCTCACATTAGTCGTGAGTTTGCAGAAACCACACGACAGACCGGGAAAGAAATGACTGTTCAGTGCAGAGGTGGCGACTGAGGTGGATCTGAAGTGAGGTGAAATGTAGGCAGATGCCAAAACCAAACAATTCTGGGTGATGAATTTTTATGTAGCATCTCTAAAAATCAAAGTGCAAGAATTCTAAGACTGAAAAAACATTTCACAATTTTAAAGAAAGGCAAGGCTGGTAACAGTGCCACACTAAGCTAGAGGGAAAATCAGTAGCATCAACCAGTCCTATGAGTCGTTAGCCAGAGATAGGCCAGATGCTGATGTAAATAATTGGGGCTAAAATTGGATAGTTGGGGTTTTAGAAGCAAAAAGCTGTTGCTTTTTCTTACCCCAAACTGCATCTAATGGCCCCACACTCAAGACCTGTAAGAAGGGTCCATAAGAAAAACTGGATCCTTATGTGCCCAACACTGAGATTTATGACATTGATAAGGATGTCATTTTTATAGGTTAGGACTTTTTACCTTGACCCTCACCAAACAGATACTCCACCTTATAAAATGGAAACATAATACCAGTAGCAGAATCTGTAGAATTCCTGTTGATGTGACCATGGTGTTCCAGTGAGGCCAGGAGTAGCCTCCACCATTAACCAAAGACCAAACCCCATGAAGCGATTGGGTTTGTGCCTTGTGAATGCTCAGCCAGACAGGCTGACAGCCAATATAGTTTATCCGAAGAGCAGGTCTCATTTTCTACTGAGGCGATGATCTGGTGCCCCTGAAAGCACTGTGTTAGTCAGGATTCTCTAGAGAAACAGAACGGATAGTAGGATCTGTCTACACACACATGCACACAGGGCTTAGCAGAGTGACTTAAAGTTAGTGGCCCGGCTGTTCTAGCAGTGGCAATGAAAAGCCCAAGAATGCAGTAGTTTTTCAGTCCATGAGACTGCGTATCTCAGCTGCTCTCCAGTGCCCTCCAGAATGCTGAAGAAGTCGGCTCTAACGCCAGGCAAGGAATGAACTTGCCAGGGAGAGTTAGAGCAAGTGGGCCAAGAGCAAGAACTTTCTTTGTCCGGATCCTTTTTATAGACTGCTGCCAGAAGGTGTGGCCTAGATTAACGGTGGGTCTTCCCACCTCCAGTGATTCAATTAAGAACAATTCCTTTATCAGTATACCCAGCATCTTGGGTCTGGGTTGGTTCCAGATACAGCGAGATTAGTAACCAGGAATGGCCTTCGGAAGCACCGTCCACTGAAATTGTTTTTTTCTCATTTCCCAGGCAGCCCTGTCAGTCATCATGGGCATCAGAGGACTCATGAGTTTCGTGGAAGATTACAGTAATGAGTTCTTCACTGATCTGAAACTGAGGGACACAAAAATTATCATCGATGGCTATTCTCTTTTCCATCGACTTTGCTTCAACTCAAACTTGGAACTCCGGTATGGAGGGGACTATGATTCATTTGCAGACGTTGTACAGAGATTCTTTGAGTCACTGTTCGCTTGTCATATCTGTCCCTATGTTGTATTAGATGGAGGATGTGACATTTCAGATAAGAAGCTTACAACTCTGAAGGATCGAGCTAGAGAGAAGATCCAGGCGGCCCATTCCCTTTCTGTCGGCGGGGGTGGGAATGTGTGTCCCTTACTCATCCGAGAAGTGTTTATACAGGTTTTGATCAGGCTTAAGGTATGTTTTGTTCAGAGCTTCTCGGAAGCAGATCGGGACATCATGACACTTGCCAATCACTGGAATTGCCCTGTGCTGTCATCAGATAGTGACTTTTGCATTTTTGACCTGCGAAGTGGGTTTTGCCCACTGAATAGTTTTCAGTGGAGAAATCTGAACACTGTTAAGAATACACAGGATTACTATATTCCTGCCAAATGCTTTTCCCTCAATGCATTCTGCCGTTACTTCAGCAACATGAACAAGACTCTACTACCTCTCTTTGCGGTGCTGTGTGGAAATGACCACGTTAATCTGCCCATCATAGAGACATTCATCAGCAAAGCACGGCTTCCTCTTAGTTCTAAGAGGAGGAGATACCACCGAGTTCTGGGACTTCTGAACTGGTTGTCTCACTTTGATGACCCCGCTGAAGCACTGGAGAATGTCCTGAAGCATCTCCCCAGAAAGGGCCGAGAAGATGTTAAGGAACATCTCTGCACTTCCATGGAGGAGTACCAGCCGTCCCAGGTGAAGCTGCAGGACTTCTTCTACTATGGAACTTATGTCTGTCCAGACGCTTTGAATCTGGGCTTGCCAGAGTGGGTACTAGTAGCCTTAGCCAAAGGCCAGCTACCACCTTTCATCAGTGATGCTCTGGTGCTTCAGAGGACCTTTCTTCACACACAGGTAGAAAACATGCAGAGACCAAATGCCCACAGAATAGCTCAGCCCATCCGGCAATTCATCTATGGGCTTCTTTTGAATACCTCATCACATCCAGAAGGTATTTCCCAGAATGCAGCACCTTCTCAGCCTCCAGCTTTCAATGAAGTGGAAAGAATTGATAAAAATATCAAAACATCGGTTGTTTATGCAAAACAACTGCTCAAGAATCATTCTGACTTGAGCAAATTGACTGAGGTAAGTTTGGAAAACCAATACAATTCTTAAAAATCTATAGATAATAAGTTGCTTTCATATGTTGTAGCATGATTAACAAAAACCCAGAGATAGTGGGGTTCAAGCTGAAAGATCAGAGAAGCAAAGCAGCCACCTACTAGCGAGCTTTTACCTCTACGAAATCTTCAGACTGAAAAGAGAGTGAGTTCCTGTCTCATCCCGCCTTACATACCTCTAGTGCTGGGATTAAAGGTGTGTGATCCCAAGTGCTGGGATCACCTCTGTGTGTTTAGACAGATTCAATCTTAAGTAGTCCAAGGTGGCTTTGAACTAACAGAGATCCCTTTGCCTCTGTCTCCCAAATCCTGGGATTAAAGGTGTGTGCCATCACCACCCAGCTTCTATGGCTAACTAGTGTGGCTGCTGGGATTAAATGTATGTGCCACCACTACCGTATGGCTGACTGGTGTGGCTAGCTTTGCACTCTGATCTTCAGGCAAACTTTGTTAGATCATAAACAATATCACTATAATATGTACTGTCTCTCTTAATGTAACACATTGTTTCCCACCATGCCTTAATGTTGTGTTTGAAAACGAACTCCAGGGAACTAGGTAACCTCTTAGTCACCTAGTTAGTGCCAATACTAACAGCAAACCTAGCACCTGTAGCGCTAAATTTGCTATTCTCAGTGCTGTGTTCTTCAGTAACCCGTTCCTTTGCAGTTATTGTACTATATTGATCCCAACTAGAACAGAGTTATATAACTTGAACTGTAAAAGGAGTGTACATATAGGCACTTGATAAGGGCCTAACAGCATCTTAGATTATCTCAGAGTTGAATTAAGATTGATACTGATGCTTCTATCTAAAGGTTTTATTTTTATCAATGAAGGTCTCTTTTTAGGCTTTAAGCTTGTGGCATCCTGGCGACTTGCTTAAACCCATCCTTAAAAGCATGCCTTAGCCTACCTTGTTGTTGCTTAATTCTAAGTAACACTCAAATCAGTCATCATTTCAAGGAAGGAAATATTCTCATGGATTCCAGTCTTGTCTTTATTTTGATGTCAATATACTAAGAATAACAGATGAAAGTATTTTGATAACACAATTAAACATACAAATTAAATGTAAATGAATTTATAAAGCCAGTTGCAGTACCCATTAGATTTTTGCTTGTTTTTTAGCACCAACTAAATATTCACTTGCATATTCACAGGGTCATTGGCATGAGCCTACTCAAGTATGAAAGTCAGCAGCCTGTTTCCTGGTTTCCAATTCGATTTCCAAGGGACATGTGGTAGTGATCGTCACTTCCTATGGAGTGGAAAAGGTGGAGCTGCCACTAAGATCTAGTTGGGAAAAGCAAGAATGTTCAGCTTCTTAGAATGAACAGATTGGCACTCCACAAGAAAGAATTATGTGACCCAAAATGCCCCTTGTGTGTCCACTAGTGACAGCATAGGCACAAGAAAAAGAGATTTGGAAGTGGGTATCAGAAGCATCCTTGGCACTGGGAATTAACTACTTGCAGGAACAGTGCTGCTTTTGGAGGTGATGAGATTGTTCTGGGATAATAAAGGATGCACAAGCCTATAAATATACTAAAGCTACTGAATTGTTTACTTTAAAGGGGTGAATTTTCTGACAACAGGATTTATATCGCAAAGAAAGCAGAGTTTCAGTTAAAAGTCCCACAGGAAGTATGGATCTTTTCCACCAGGCATCTTCTGTTCAGTGTATCTGTGAGACTCGCTCACAACTCCTTCATTCCTCAGTGTATCTGTGAGACTCGCTCACAACTCCTTCATTCCTCAGTGTATCTGTGAGACTCACAACTCCTTCATTCCTCAGTGTATCTGTGAGACTCACAACTCCTTCATTTATCCTGCTGTAAACTCACTGCGACAACGGATATAGCACGAGTGACTTTCCTTCTGGGTGGTTTCCAGTAGTGCTGTTTCAGACAGCACGTGAATACCGTGGTGCGCATCACCCATGACATACTTCTGTTGCACATATGTGGAATTGCTGGGTGGGGTGGGGAGACTTTGTGCCCAGCTCTTTAGAAGTCTTGCCAAAAGGTCTTGACAGTGGACCCACTAACATTCCCGCCAACAGCACAGGAGAGTGCTTCTTCTTGTGCTCTTGCCAATACTAGGTGTTTATTAGCCCAGGAAACATTCCTGCTGTTCTAGTGGGGTTACAGCATCTTAGTCATTTGGGTGGGCAACTTGCATTTGTCTGATGACTTCCTTGTGTTCAGTAGCCATTTAGATATTCTATGTAAAGTCTTTTGCCTACTAATCATTTGTCAATTAACACTGGCTGGAACCTCCCATTCTGACTTTCACTGTGGTATATTTTATTAAACAGTTTTAGTGCAGTCATTTAATTTTTTATTACTTACGATTACCCTTTTGTGATCTTCGTATGAAATTACTACCTACTCCCAAGAGCATGAAAACAATTCCCTTTCCCTTTCACTTTACACCTGCAATCTGTCCAGACGGCAGGGTATGAAATAGGGATCGGGACACTTTTTTCCCTATGAAATCTGATCCGATCAATGAGATGTATGTAGCATGCTGATTGTATTTCCTGATGAGTGTAGCTAAAGCATTCTCGGCAGTTAGTTGTAGTCACAGTCAGAGGACGTTTTCACACACTTTGTACCACTGTAGATCATTTGGCTTGCCTTTGGCATGAGTTAATCAGTTCTGTGTTTAGCTCAATGGTTTTAATCTGTAATTAGCCCGTAATTCTAAGTGCTGCCAGGTGCAAATGTATTTCCAAACACAAACACAGGTTCAACTACAGAAACCCTGTGATCATTCCTGCTTTTAACATGAAGTTATTACTGTAGCTTTGTGTCAGCCTCATGAGAGAGACTTTACTATTGGCTCATTTCAGTCCCATCAAATCTAAATGGGATGTTGTAGGATATTTTGATCGCATTCTGATACTCCTGAGAATTCCCAATAAAGTTATACGTTGAATCACGGAGTGGAACTAGTGACTAGCTGACCAGAAGCCAGCAATTTGGATAGAGAAGACCCACAGGAAGGAAAGAGAGCAGGGACTACAGGGACTAGAGTTTGAGTACTTTTGGTTCTGGGACAAGGGAAGAGACCCGTCCCTTGGGATTTCTCTGACCTAAAAAACAAGGTCATCTAGTTGCTTTTCACCCCAGCCTTTGACTTCTGAGCGTTATTGATAAGTAGAACGATAGAGACTTAATTTAAACCTACATATCCACGCCACAGGATCAGACGTCCCACCAGGCCTTAGCTGGCGAGGTACTGACTGAGGAGCTATGAGGCAGCAGACAATAATTAAAATATCAGCAGATTCATGTGCAGCCACTAAGCCGACAGAAAAACATCAATGGCATAGTGCCACACAGGCCTGGGAGCAAAAGAGATGAGACTACCAACAGAGTAACTCCTTCTCTAGAAGGCGCTGAGGGCAGAGCAGTTAAAGCAAAGAAACAAAAAACAAAAGCACCCGGTGCAACTCCAACACATACGGCTCATTTTACAGATGATCAAACTAGAAAAAACCCTTTAGAAACTTGCCCAAAGCCACTTACTGAGAGCAGAATCTCTGATGTCAAATCCTAGAGTACTTTGTTCATAAAAGTTCTAATTTGAAGTTTAGATTTGTTTTCACTTAATGTATGAGTCCTGTAGGGGTTGCTGCTATACTATGAAGAAATCGTTTATTTCTGATTATAAAACTAAATTACTGAAACAATATTAAATTGCTGAAACTATATTTAGAGTCACTGCACTATCCAAAGACCTCCGATGTTAATGATCTAACTATTATGTCAATCATGATGTTGTTTGAATTAACATTTCATCTCATCTTTCAGTCACTATACTAACCACCCGTTAAGTGCTAAGGATGTACGGCACTGGCTCATCCTCTGGAAGGGAGGGTATTTCTCTGACTGCATAGAGACACTAGGAGTCTTTCGTAAATGTTCATCAAAGTGTGGCCTAAAGGCCCTTTATGATTCCCAACATCTTGAGATTCAAAAATTCAGCGAGCAGCCCAAAGCTCCAGGCTGTTTCCTTCTCCGCCTGTGTTTGAAGTACTTTCTACTATAAAGTGTAGGGAAAGTGAGTGCGTCCATGTGCTGCAGACACAGCATGGGACTTCACTAAGACTGTCCTATCTGACTTTAGTAGATCTCTCACCCTGGAGCAGCCACATGCCAGAGGTATTTGTAATTTATTTTGTGGAGATGCTTAGTTATGGCATCAGAGAAAGTGGTAACAGATCCACTAGCAAGTAAGAGCAGAGCGGATATAGATCTTTGTTTCCCACAGTAAAGTATGTGGGCTTCAGTTACAAGTTCTTAGGCTCCCCTCAGATTACTGAACCAAAATTAAGGGGTAGGGCCTCAGAACTGAATTTCTAACAAGCTTCCTGAAGGATGTGTGTATTGAATATGCAGTACAGAGAGACAGGGCAGAAACACAAGAAAAGCTATTTAGAGGGCATAGAAGATACATTCCTTCAGAGAACCAAATGTAATTTATTAACTTCTATAACTGAATTAGATCTCTTCATGCTACCACAAAAAAAAAAATCCCTAATTTTCGGAATATTTGATGTTTCAGCTCCCCTTGTCTAGGCGGCGGATGCTTCTGTTAGAAGCCCTGAAGGTCAAACAGGTTGTCCTGGAGGCCATCCCTACTTTGCTGAAGTTGCCCATTGCTGTCACTTGTTACTGGTTGCAGTCCACAGAGGCCAAGGCAAAGCTCCATCATCTGCAGGCCTTACTGCTGGGAATGCTGATGGAGCCCTTGCATGCCATCATCAACTGCCCTGGTAGGTTCTAGAAACCCAGGAATGTTTTGTCAAGTTGTATATAAACTGTACATCCTCAAGAATTTACACACACACACACACACACACACACACACACACACAATTGACTATTACAGAACTTAGAAGTGAAGGTGCCAAAATGCCCTTCACAGGTAAAAATATTCCTTATAATTGCATATACCAAACTTGGAGCCAGGAGTTTGGCCACAGGTAAAGAGCTGAGATGTACTAGTACTGCCTAACTGTCTGCTATGAGGTAGTTGATGCCCCATCGCCACCAATGCAGCAGCAGCAGCAGAATACATTACTTGCACTTGCCCAGAAAATGAAACTTCTCAATACTCCAACCTTAGCATTCTTGCTTATATTGTTTTCTTTCTCTAAGGATATCAAGTTTCAACTAATATGTAAGTAATAATAGAAAGAAAAAAATAAAAACTTGTTTCCATTAGAGAAATAGCCTGGGCAGTTTTGTCTAATTAAAATATTGGGTGAGGTAATAAGTGAAGCATTGGAACATTTTAATTCTTTAATGCAACTTTCTCCTAAAAAGATTATGAACACCATGTGTGGACAGAAAAAACATCATGGAAAGAGTTTTCTAGATGGTCCTACCTTGGGTGTATTCTATATTAAGAATGAAACAGCATGGACTCAAAACATCCCAAATATTCAAGCTCAAATGTGACAAGAGGGACCACTAATATATGAAAATCAAAACAAGACAGGCTCATGGCTGTAAGAACACTGTTTGAAGCTATGTTCTGTTTAAATAAACACAGAAACTCCCATAGCATGAGTCCTATAGAAGGGGCATGTCTGTTTGTTTTCTTTTAGGAAATATGGACCCTGCACCAAGGCAGGCCCAGTGCCTTGCTTCCTGCTAATTGTGAAAGGTGGGCCTCCTTTTTATTACTTTCAAGTTGGTCCCAAGGTTATTTTGTGTACCTCTGCGCAAACAAACCTGCATAAGTTGCATCTGCTAAGGTTGTCAGTTCTTGCCCCTTCTGTTAAGCAATGAAGTATTCATACTTTAGTTTTCCTCCTGTACAACAGGCAAAAATGTACTTTGAACCTATATGAGCTGTCTTTAAGCAAGTGTGCTACCCTCGTGGGGGCATTTGTGAAAGGAAAGAGCAGATAAAAACAGTAAAGAGAATGGTGTTTAATGTGATATTTTCATAGACACTGATCTTAGAGAATTACATACAGATTTGTTTAAGGTCAGGTAGCATACTACTATAGGAGAGATCTTATTTCAAGGAAAAATAAATAATTTGTGATTGAATAAAGTCATGAAAAGTGACTGTTAGTGTAAATATTTCAGCTTTTATAAGACATTTATGAAACCAGAAGAGAAAAACGAGTTTTCAAACTAACTGTCTTTGGGGCTTTGATGCTGCTATGTACAAAGAGTGCAAACAAATGCAGTGCTTGGGAAATGCTGCCTTTCGGTGGTTTCTTTATCTAGGTGAGGAAGATCCACAGGCAGGTGGTGCCAAGGTGCTGTATGAAGAGTTACAGCGGGTGAAGGCGCCCATGCAGCCAGGTGCAAGATTGGATTTAGACACAGCTCACGTCTTCTGTCAGTGGCAGTGCTGTCTCCAGATGGGGTTGTATCTCAACCAGCTGCTGTGCACTCCTCTCCCAGAGCCAGACCTAACTCAGTAAGCACCATGGGTACAAAGATTCCTTTTTTTATGTCTAAAACAGGATGTTCTGACAATAGTCAGTGTTACTGTTCTCAGTCTCAGAGCAGTTAGAACTCAAGTTCTGGAAATGGAAAATAGTCCCAGTTTCTACTGTCTCTAGTTTCTCAAAAATCAGTTAATAGGATATAACTAATTACCTCTCATTTCTTTTGGGTGTTTGAATGATTACTTTATGGAGAATTTTTATGCCACTCTACTCCTAGGCATATCTTTTTTTTTAAAAAAAAACTTTTTTTTTATTTAACTTTATTATGTTCGTTGGTGTGAAGGTGTCAGATCTCATGGAACTGCATTTTCAGACAGTTGTGAGCTGCCATGTGGGTGCTGGGAATCGAACCCGGGTCCTCT
>NW_004949131.1:2164496-2180286 GCF_000317375.1 Microtus ochrogaster
ACTGGTGTAGTGTGTGTGTGTGTGTGTGTGTGTATGTGTATATGTATATATATATATATATACTCATATATACATATACATATATATAAGTATATGTGTATAAGTATATATGTATATATAAGTGTATATGTATATATACATATATATGTATAAATATATATGTGTGTACATACTTATATATACATATACGTATGTATACATATGCACTTATATATACATATATACGTATGTATGTATATGATGACATTTCTTGCCATTTGACATTCACTCAAATAGTTAGTAAATGCCTACTTTGTGCTAGGGTGAGGTAAACAACAAGAAAATCTCTGTTCTCTTGGAACTTTCTCTGGAGATTTGTCTTGTCAGACAGTATAGGAAGAAGGGAGCTGAACATGTATGCCTGAGTTTAACTCTGGAGTTTAAGCTGGGTGGGACAGACGGGAGCCCATGGGAAAGTGATGATAGTAACAACGGATTAGGCATCGGGGTAACTGTCCATCAGAAAGTATCAGAGGGAGAGTAAGATAATAAGGCAATGGCTAGAAAATGGGATTTGAGGTGTATACATGCTTCATCTGTATTCCATGCAAACTCAAGTACAAGTCCAGAGCCTGGTGTATTTTCAATGAGTAAAAAGATGTGGCACCATAAAGTTTAGCAACAAAAGGGTTGCTTGCTTGGTGTTTGTGTGGTACTAGGAACCAAAGACAAGGCCTTGTGCAAGTCAGGCAAGCACTCTACCACTGACCTGTAAGCCCAACCCTACTTTTGTTAATGTATCTCTGGACCGCATGTCTGAGCTAACACAAAACCCTCCACATAAGTCTAATAAACTGTCCTTTTGTCTTTGTGCTTGTTCCTTTGATAATTTTGGTCATTCTTAACTGGATCTTTGCTGGGTACACATGCCACAGTTCCCTTCACATCAAAACAGGAGCAACAATATCACATATGTTTTTGCTAATATGTTTTCTGCAGGATTATTGTTGCATCTCAGCATAATCAAGACTTCTTAAATGATGATTTTACACTTATTGAGGACTGCACTGATTGCCAAAGTACACCAGGTTGATCAGCTCTGTCCATGAGTCATTAAATTTAGGGGTTCTAGTTAATACCCTTTTGCATTTGTGTAGCGGCTTTTTATTCCAAATGGCCATACAAATGATGCCACTGCAATTTTCTGATACTTTAATAAACTGCCTATTTTGTTTACCAAGGCCATTTCATTAAATTCCTTTCCTCTGAAGTGTTAGAGAGGTCTATTTAACTCTGGTCTAGCATCATCACAAGGTTTCATGTCACTCGGTTCCAGTAAGTAATTTTACTGTTTATATAGGAGCAGTAAGCTGAGTGTGTAGATACTTCTATTGGAAATGTTCATCGTAGTTATCCCATTGCATTGAACTGATGCTTTCAAATCACGTTCTCCCACTGAACAGGTTGTACAATGGAAGCCTGGTGCACGGACTCTGCCAGCAACTGCTAGCATCCACTTCTACAGAAAGCCTCCTGAGCATGTGTCCTGAGGCAAAGCAACTGTACGAACATCTGTTCAATGCCACGAAGTCATATGCCCCAGCTGAATTATTTGTACCAAAGACTCAATCAAACTCAAAGAAAAGGAGGCAAAAGAAAAAGGTTGCCAGCCAGTCAAAGAACAAAGTGGTAACCACTTCAGACAGCAGGCACTGGTATGACAGAAGCAATCGGTTTGGGCTGTTAATGGTTGAAAGCTTGGAGGAGCACTTAGAGACCTCAGAGCTTGAATAAACAGTCTGTGTAGCACATGAGACTTGTTGTTCTAACTTTAAAAAAAAAATCTCTTACCTCCCTTGAAACTAACTTTTCTTTAGGAGTTGCCTATTATGGGATAAACCTTATAATAGATCATCTGAATTCCAAGATATTTTGTACTCTACTTTTAATACAGCCTAATTTAAGAAATGTCAGTATCACTTATTTACTTGCATGTGTGTTGGGGACGCAAGAGCCATGGTACTTGTGTAGAAATTGGAGAACAACTCAGGAGACTTGGTTCTGATTCTATCATGTGGGCTCCAGGGATCAAACTCAGGTAGTCAGGCTTAGAAGCAAGTGCTGTACCTCCTGAGCCATCTTGCTGGCCCAGAAACGTCTATATTTAAGTGGGTTTTCACTCTTCATGGTCCTTCAAAGCAAACACTAATACTTTATAGCCTTTAAGTTGCAATAGCTTAGCCAACTATATTCTTAAGAATAGGAATCTCACATAGTAAATTACCACAAAATCTAGTAGTTATTTCGTTAAAAAGTTTTGTTTTGTATTTGAGATTGGAAAGTCTGGGTCATATAAAAGACAGGAGGCCTAAGAGAAAGTTAGAAATGTGGTAAATTAGACTACATATGATCGATAAAAGCACAGATACACTGCAGGTCTTACAGCATAAACTGCAACTGTAACAATCCACAAACAGTATTCTGAGCTGCTACATCTAGAACAGAAAAGAAATGAAAATCTCAGATCCACTCTGGACTCGAGGTCTTCCACATGCTAGGTTTTGACAAGGGCTCCAACACTTTGTTTTGTTTTGAATTTTGCTGTGATGGAGATCCAACCCAGGCCTGGCACATCCTAAGCAAGCATTCTACTACTGAGATAAACCCTCAACCACAAGCCAGCATTTTATAAATCAAAGAATGAGGATGGAAAGTAGCAGAATGAACATCTCCTTTTAGAACTTGGCGGTTCTAAAAATGTGTATCTTAGCATATTCAAAACAGTTTAAGCTGGGTGTGGTAACACATGTCTCAGGAGGCTGAGACAGGAAGAGTGGAGGTCGGGTAACCTGATGTTTGAGAGGTGCTATTCTAAAACTCCTTATACCAATAGGTTTGTAAAGATGTTAGCTAGTTCCAGAGCTCAGGCAAACAAGAATTAGCAAGTAGGAGAAGTACATTGGGGCAGGTGCCAAAGTATAGTCTAACTTGTACAGCTGTGCGTTCTCCTGCTCTAGCCTCCCACTAGTATATTCTAACAGTGATAATATTCATTATGGCTGTAAGTTGCCAATTTTAGCCTGCCCATGACTAGTTCTTGGCAGTTGACAATTCTCTACACTAGGTAGACAAACACACTCATAGAAAACAAACTGGGCATCAACCAGTAAGTATATCCTCACATGACTTCAAATGTTTCCACAAATAATGCAATGCTATTTGCTCCTCAAGTATTTAATCCTAAACACTATCTTCTTTTCAAATATTTTAGGAGAGCGTTATGTTCCTTAATGGGGTTGATTATGTATCTATAAAGACTATTTTTAGTAAAAGGATCAAAAACAACACTGTTGTGCATCCATGTTTGAAAAGAAACATTCTTTACCCACAGTAGGTCTAATGGGGAGTATGTTATACCAAAGTGTTACCTTCCTTGGCTCCTAGACATAATGATGTACAAATTATGCCAGTCCAAGTATCCCACTCGCGGGCTAATCAACACCACTTTTCAAAACTGCCAACCTTGCATGGAGCTCTCATTTTGGCAAATAACTGGCTTAACAGGCACTAAGGAGGAATGTATAAGCTACAGAGTTTAATTGAAACTCATGAGACTAATAGCAGGCTTTTCCATTCATTAAGATTGTTACCACCTGTAGTCTCAGCACTCGGAAGGTTAAGGCAGGAAGGCTGTGTGCCAGTTTGAACTATATAGTGAAGTTGGCTGGCCTACGCTACACAGTAATATTTTCTCAAATAAATTAAGGAATGAATGAATGAATGAATGAATGAATGGTCCCTCCTAAACACCAGTCATTTGGTTTTCCTTTTCTTACCATTGATACCAGGTGGCCTGGACTACAGAGAATTATTTCCTCAGACAGACAGATAATGGAGGGAGAAAGATGGATGATGGATAGGTGGGTGGATGGATGGATCTTTTAAACAATAGTCATTTGGCTTTCCTTTTCTAACCACTGATACCAAATGGGCAATTCCCTTGAAATCCGCCCATGCAGTAAAGGAAATAGCATCCAGTAGTCTCCCATTTCTTGTGAAAATCAAAATGTTTTCCTACCCTGTTGTATTACTGTGTAATAGAGTAGAGGCCACAGGCACTCCACAGGATATTCAGTGGGCTTCACCAGACAGTAAGGACCTAGTACCTGATTCCAGGAGTCATACTTGCTTAAGCTGCTTGGGGGAAAGCACACAAAGAAATAATGAGAACATTTTATCAAGTCTGCCAAGTACAAAGACCAGACTTGACTGCTGTGTACTGAGACAAGAAGTCACCAAGAGGCATGGTTGAATCAGGAAGATTCACTACATGTGGCGTTTGGCCTGGCCTTTCTTTTCCTCCCTCTTCTATTTTCCTTTGGTTGACTGGCCTTTAGAGATTGAAAAGAAAGAACAGGGATGAGGCAATGAAGGCACCTCATATAAAGAGAACGTGGCGTGTTCCGTATTTCCAAAATCTACAGTATCCCGTGTTTTCAATCAAGTCTTGCTCTGTCTGACTCAGTTCTAGCAAATGAAACCTCATGAGGCTCTGGATGCGTCAATCTTCAGTTAGCAGTTCAAGTAACAAAAGGAGTTCTGGACAGCTAAGATGAGTAAATCTTGGGGTAAATCTTGGTCATGAAAAAGGGACTCAAGTGGACCTTAGTATTTCTTTTTTTTTTTTTTTGAAAAATCAGTTTCAGGTTTATTTGAAGATGGTTGGATATGGATATTAGAGCTGTAAAGGTGTAGGAAGAAAGCAGAGGAAATGCTCTTTAAACAACATTTAAAAGACTCATTAAATACAGAAAAAATTAAAAATAAACAAAAGCTCCATAGTAATACAGGTTATAATTCAATTAAATTGTTTGATGGAGATATTTCAGCTTGAATTCCTAATTTAATGAATTAATTTTAGCAAGCAAAGGAGCTTTATTACCTTTATGACCTTACCATCCCCTCCTTTGTGCATAAAGCAATCAGTGACTACATCTCAGTTGCCCTACCTGTGAAATAGAATTGCTACCCTCAGATCACTGCACAAAATCAAAATAATGTGCCTATATGCATTTCGTATCAGTACTAAAGCATGGTAAGCCATGCCTGGCACTAAAATGTGCTAAATCACCAATAATGTTACATCTGTACATGAAAAGAAAGGAGCCTGGGGAAAAGGTGAATGCCAAGTGGTAGAAAAGGATACCATGGGACAAGGGATGTCTAAGAGCAGAATTCTGCAAAGGCAGTCAAGATTATTAGATATGGTGACGAATGTGAGAATTTTATAAGAACAAGGTGTCAAGTTCAAGTCAGTACAAAGACATGTAACTTGGATTAATCGACATGTTAGCAGATGAATTTGCTTTGAAAAAAAAAATGTAGGCACTAGGTTGAAGACAGCCCAGTTGCAAGCAGAATGATCTAGTCAATTTCCAGATTCCCATGTTTGGTTTTGCTTTTTAAAAGCTGGCATGCTTGTAATCCCTATTGCCTGGCCTCAAAACTGTAGACACATTGTGAAGGAGGAGCTGAAATCTAGGAATGGGAACATCCCCAAACCCAAGTTTCTAATGACAAAGTTCTATAGGCCTTTTAAATCCAGACCTAAATGAGTTTTCAATAGACAAATCCAGGCTGGGAAGATGGCTCTGTGGGAAAATCACTTTGTACACATGCATGAAGACCTAAGTTTGGATCTCCAGAACCCATGTGAAGCTGAACATGGCTGCATACAGTTGTAACCCTAGAGCTGAAAAAGTGAAGACAAGTGGATCCTGGGGGACTTGCTGGCTAGCCAGTGAACTTTAGGTTCAGACAAGAACCTGTCTAAAAAATAAGGGGGAGCATAACAGAGGAAGACAGCCAGTGCCAACCTCTAGCCTCAACACAAACACATGGGCAGCCATATCTACACACACATTTAAACACAAACACATGGGCAGCCGTATCTACACACACATTTAAACACAAACACATGGGCAACCATATCTACATACACATTTAAAATGCACACACATGAACAAAGACAGGCGTGGTAGTGTGCATTTCTAATTCCAGGATGGGGACGTGCAGACAGGCCAGCCTAGACTACTTGGCTGCCAGACAGCATGTGAGGATCGACATCTGAGGATATCTCTGACTTCCACATATGCAGAGAAGACAAACTGATTAAACTGGCTCTACTATAACTAATTATAATGTGTTTAATAAAGATTGGGGAGAAAAGAATGAATGGTAAGAATAATTCACTAAAAAGTATAACAGTTTTACATTTGATAAAAGCTGTATGAACACATTTTCAGGTAGAATGTTCTATGAAAATGAGGTAAGAGTATGCATTCCCTTAAGACTAGGCTGTTGGGTTATTTTAATTTCTACTATTGAAGTTTGTTTCTTCTAAGCAAAATAATAAATTTTAGCTTACTCAAATTAAGCCGCAGTCCCTGGGAGGTTTCTTGTGCACTGAAGAGGGTAAGAGAGCAGATGATCAGACAGGACACCACGCTACATCAGAGGGATACATGCTTGGATGAAGGGATGTGGGAGGAGAGGAAGGAAATGCATGGAGGGAGACTGCAAGTGCAGGTGCAGTGGTGCAGGTGCAGTGGTGCAGCGTTCCAAACACTCGACCCACTGTCAGAACAGTGGCCAACCCTGCTGTGGCACCTCCACACAAAAGCCTGGCACACACACTAACATCAAATCTGCTACAGAATGGCATCTTAGAGATGGGCAGTTGCATAACTGGTGCACTTCCTTGCCAATGAGTGAAATACACATACCTATTTTCTTGGTATTTAAATTGATAGGCAAATATTTTCTATAAAGGACCAGATAGCATTTTAATTTTTTATTATTAATTTTATGTGTATGGGTGTTTTGCCTGCTTCTATGTCTGTGACTGGTTTCTTCCATGGCCAACAGAGGGCATCCAATCCCCTAGAACTGAAGTTAGAGATGGTAGTGAGCTACCCTGTGAGTGCTCAGAATTGAACCTGGATCTGCTGGAAGAACACCAAGTACTCTTAACCACTAAGCCATCTTTCTCCTGTTCTGGTTAAGTAGTTTAGGTATTTTGAGCCTTGGCATCCCTATATTTTTAAGCCTTGCAATCCCTATTCCACCTACCCTTGCTGCTGGGGCATGTAAACAGTAATAATCAATAAATGAATGCAACTGTGTTCCAATAAACTATTTACAAAAAAAATTTAAATGTAGCATGCAGATTTGGCCTACACAGCATCACCTGTCAACTTCTAAATAACAATTCCATGTAAGTGATGCAGCTCACTGCCATCTGTAACTTCAGTTCTAGGGGATCTGACGAAGAATGTGAGATGCAGTTCCTCATGTCTTCTCTATCAGGCATACAACCAGCTATGTAAGAGTAACTTTTCCCATATTGTTTCATGGCTAGTGTTTTATAAGCCTTGCATATCAGCCTCATCCATACTATGCTGTAAGATGCAGACTTGACAAACAGGAGCTGACTGGTGAAGGTATAGGATTTTCTTTATGACCATAAGATGGCACCAAAATGCCACCTCTCAGCTAAATACACTTCAGTAGGCTTACAACAGGAAAACTTTAGTAGGCAATCGCCTACATGAAATGTGGGATATGTATTTTTAAAATATTTAAAAGCACATTTTGTCAGAGTTCTAACACTAGAAACACAGCATCTCTGAAAATAATGTAACTATTTGCCCAATTTCTGCTCAATGATACTGGGAGATGTGATTTCTATAGAAAACATTACCAAGAGGAAGAAATGTACCCAATACTTTGAAAATAAACTGGGCATGGTAGTGCACACATTCCAGCAGTCAGGAGGCAGAGGTCAGCCTGGTTTACAGAGTAAGTTCCAGGACAACTAAGGCTACACAGAGAACCCCTGTCTCAACACTCCCCCCTACTTCTGTATGCTGAAAAAAAAAAAAGTTAGTTTTACTTTTGATGGAGCCATCACAGAAATGTGAGCTACAAAGAATATTTGTCAGTTTGGCTATAATTGAGCAAAACTAACAAGAAAATCATGACGTGGACCCTGGATACACTCGTGTCGCTGTACACAGGAACACCGACAGGCATGGAAACAAACAAACAAAGGCTATGACTCAGATTGCTTCAATTTTCTCTTCACGCTTGCCAAACTTCTGCCTAGATTTATCAACCAAGTGACTTAAACTTGCATTTCTAACATTTTCTAAAAGATGAAAACTTTCCATTTTCCCCACTCAAATTTATAGCTGTATTTTTTCCCCCTTGGCAAAGCGTAAGGTGCGGCACCGGAACCACCGCACACACCCCTTCCCTTCCAAGCAATTGGAACCATCCTAAGCTGTAAAAGTACAGGTGAAATTTGTAATTCTCACAACCAACTAAGGCTAATGAACATTGTCCCCAGAACTGGACACAGAACTGGAGAACTGTGTGAGGGGAGGCTAGAGGAAACAAAATCTCACAACTCTGCTGCCACCACTTGTCAGAGCATGTCATTGTTGTCTAATGCTAATCCTGCTGTCCACCACACAGCAAACGAAACCACAGGACTCTGACTCAGAAACACAGTCATTCATTAGCCCTGCCTCACCTAAGAGAATCTAACTACAGATACTAAAAAGGGGTACTACCAATGGTTCAGACAGGTGTTCCCAGCTTGTTGGCCTTAATAAAAAGATTCAATGTGAAGGCTCTGTAGCAAAGGAGACTACAAGGTTCGTACTTCCACTTTCTTAACATATCCAGCTGCATGCTGTGTGAACTAGGTCAAACTTTAAAGAATCAAGTTCTGTCAAGTTGAGCTTTAGTATATTTATTTATTTTACTTGTTTTACTTGTATATGGGTATGTGTGTGGGCACAGGTGCTATGGTGCATACAAGATGGTCAGAAAGCATCCTGAGGAAGTCAGACCTCTCTTTCTATCATGTGGGCTTGGGGATTGAACTCAGACCCTTCAGGATTAGTGGTAATTTTTACCCACTGAGCCTTTCTGCCAGCTCACTCATTTTATTACCTCCAAGATACCATGAGCTTCTCATTTCAAATGAGCCTGTATCCCACTAAAGCCTGCTCTGCTTTGATTACTGTCTCAATAGCTCAAAAGCATGTCTTCCAGCATGCCACAGTAAACAAGTTCTGCCTGTCACCAGCCCTTCACACTACAGACCTGCAGCCTTAATAACAGAACTTCTGTGGGTCTCAACGTTCCTTCATCTCTCTACCAACCACTCTTGGACACTCTACTGTCCAGCTGCAAAGGCCCACTGCTTTTTGGCTGGAACGTCCCCCATTGAAAGATTTAATAATATGCCACTAGTCCTAGGACATTTCTTCAGCAACACCCTTCCACAAAGTCATTTGTCTCCTTCACTCACTACTATTTTAGATGGTATATTTCACGCTGGTCTCCAGTGTGAATTAAAAGCTTCCTAGAACAAGATACTTATTATAAATCTAACACTACAGCAGTATTTATAGAAAATTATGTCTGTCAATCAATACATTATCCATTATCAGCAATAAACAACTCTGACAACTATAAGCCAAAGTAAGACTATCAAACAAGAGTCTAACTGAACTCAACAGTCATATCAAATGCCAACTGAGTTCATCAGGATAATGTGTATGTTCAGTCACAGACGAGTGGGATTAATATTTTATATCTTCATATGTTAGTGCACACATCACTTGCTATTTAGATCACTGAGCTTAGTCTGAAAAGCCACTTCAAAGATTTTCAGATGCTAAAGGGAAATGTGTGCAGTATTTAATGTATGAATTATTTTAAAATAAATGTACAAAGATCACTATTTTTTATTTAACATTAATAAAGTAGCCTTTAAACAGTTTATATCTGCTTTTCTTGTCCAAGAAGTACTGATGGGCAAGAATGCCATTGTATTCCTAGTACATTCAGTTTACTAAATAAAAACTGAATGAAAAACTGATCAATTTATCACACTTTTTGGATGAGTTATACAAGCCAAACAAACTGTACATACATTGCCAGGCAACAGGCAGAAAGCAGTGTAATGTTAATTAATTCATAACCAGATAGTTACTGATGCTACTGACTCATCTCAGTGAAAAATTTGCTTATGTACTACTTTAGAGATCCAAAATTACAGCAACCTCAGAAAGATCACCATTTACCAGATGTGAGTGTAAAATGTGAAGAACAACATGTCTTATCCTCATGGAGGTAGTTAATGCCTTTGGATAGATCCCATACCCCGGGTAGGGGGCAGGGCGGTTCCTTGGATTGAGCAACTTCACTGTTACTTTGCCTCAGATCTCCAGTACCTAGCACAGGTATGCTCAGACTTTAGCATTTGAGAGATGTCTACCTAAATGGTCCATTACATCAAGGTCATTTCTTTTTTCTTTGAAGCTTAGCTACTATGGAATTGAATAACTTAAAGAAGTAGTCTTAATGGGGGTAAAAAAAAAAAAAGATACAGCCAAGGACAAGAACTAGAACAAGGAGAATGAGTGAAAATTAAAAGTTAGGTGCTAACACAATGAAGTAATCCACACTAATCTGGACTAATAGAATTTAGAAAACTGAAATCTGAATCTGTATTACACACTTAATATTTTTTCAAAACTATAAAAATTTCTGTATCTTTCAGCATCCACAGACATAACTTTATTATTAACAGTACTAAGTGAGAAGTCATTAATGAACTTATGAAAAAAAATCATTTTATTTTTATACTTCAAAAACCAAGTGAGAAGATAGGCACATTCATTTCATGAATTATGTTCTCAACCTCTAATGTAAAACAAAGAAGACTGAATACGCACTCTAATGTATTTTTCAAGTTTGTAACAGAATGTAAAAACCATTATAAAATTTAGGTATGAGACATCAAACCTCTGAGAGTTGATAGGACAATGACATCATGTTCCATCTAATCAGACAGAACAATGTACATGACAGCTCGGCCTCAAAGAGTGAGAACGAAGTGCAGACGTTCTGGCTCCGTATACTCATGCTTCAGTAGTAAGGACTCAAACAACAGACTCCTCCTATCAGTAACAGCACATCAGTGTTAACATTCACCATTAACATGGAACAGTTTATTCTGATAGGTTATGAAATACAAAACTTAACACTTACCTTTATTTTGTCAAGCTTTTATAAAAACTGATGGTATTACACAGAGCAAACCCATCAATTTCCAAAGCATGCCCAGTGAAATAGAAGACAGAGCACAAACAAACAGTAGAAGGAACAGACTCAGGGTTGTGCTACACTCTAGGCCAAGGCAGCTGCCTAGAAAATTCAGAGGAGCAAGGCCAGCACAGGATCTCCCAAGTATACCCTGGTTCATATACTATCTATATGAGTTTGGGACTTTTTATTCTGTAAGTATAGTAGTCTATACTCTCTAAGAAATAGGCTTAAAAATATACATATGAAACAGTAATAAAGGTTAATTATTCAGCTGAAGTGTTTGATTTATGAGCAAGGAATGACAAAATGATATTGACTAAGTATATTTATATTAAAATAAAATGGAGACAAAGATGTGTTACTATAATCTGTCATAAATTCCAACCCGGCCTTGTTTTTTACTCTATGACTGTGTGTTAACTACAATTACTCTAACTGTAATACCAATGACAGCCCTGAACTAATTCTGCTAGAATTAAAAGACTCACATCTCTATGAAAAACAAAACAACTACAAAAAAACAACCATTTACACTTACAAAGAAGAGCAAACATTTACTTCAATTGCAGTATATGCTTTTCAGTCACAAGAAGAAAGAAAAGAAAGTGATCAGACAGTGGTCATATCCTGTGCAAAATAAAAAAAAAAACATAAAATACAAAAATGGTAGCACAAAGTATCAGTCTGCTTATATTGCAGGAAAAAGGTAACACGGGAGCTGAGATATGGCACTCCTGGCAATTTCTAAACCAAATAGAATGCCTTTGAAATGATTAAATTTATTTGTATATTAGTAAGAAAGCCCCACCACCATAAATAGTACAATATTTAAAAATAAAAAAAATATTTATATCCATCTAAGACAGACAGTGTATTTGTACATTAGAATTCTTTAAGTGCAGAAGGTGGTTCAGGTTTTGTCTTCTGTATTTTTAATTCAGTACTTGCCCATATGTTTACAAAGTTCCACTCAATTGCAAAGCCAATTCAAATCAAGGGTTATGTTATCAAAGCTGCATAATTTCATTTGGGACTATCAAACAGGTTAAAGACTGAAATCAAGTCTTTAACATTAATGTTCATTTTTAGTCAATGGAAAGGTAAAAAGTCCTTAAATCTTCATTATCCTCTTGAACTTGCCCTTCTAAATGATCCTTGGACTGAAATTCCTAGTTTGCAAATTAAAAAAATGCAATATGCATCATACTTCAAGAAAAGAGGATGATGTCGAACTCGCATTCTTCTGGATCTTTTCCCTGCTCCTTTCAACCTTCTTTATAATTTCAGACACAATGCACACTGACGACGTAAGACCCAAAAGAAACAACAGATCTGCAAGAGAAAACAAACTGAGTTTTACAATTCTTCTTACACAGCAGCAGCTTATGTATTAAAACACACTGTTTCAAGTATTTCATGTGGTAGAGACTATTCCTATGAACTAAAAATGCTGAGATGGAGGACAAGCAAAGTGGCCCATAGGTAAAGGCCTCGCTAGCAAAGCTAGAGTACCCAGTTCAACCCAGAACCTACGAGGGAGGGTGTCCAGACCTCTGTGCGGGGCTGCAGCACAAGCGCCTGCACACAACACACACAAATGATGAACCTTAGAACATGTATGGAAGGGAATGCTCAAATAAAAAGTCACACAGCTAACAGAGCAGTCAGAGCCACAACCCAGATTCCAGGCAACCTCCTCTGAATCCTAAGTTCACATAGTGACTTTAATAGCAACATCAAGGGTTTCTATTTGATAGAACAGGTCTTTCACAAAGCACTCTTCAAGCAGTGGTACCGAGGCCTGACTGGCAGTGCCTTCCTAGTGTGAAAGTCACTGCATCTCTAAACCTAGGACTGTCTGTTAGTAGTCACACAATCTCTACTCTTATTTGTTTAAAAAAATGGATCTGTGCTTTGGAAATTCTGCTTTTTAAAAAGTGGAAGCAATATGAATATAGAATATTAAAATTAAATTCGCTCAAATTTTAAGGTAAACTTCAACTTATACCAAAAAAAATAGGAATCATAAAACTCACTTCATAAATATACAAATTAACTTTAAAAAAAAACTCTAAGAAATAGGGCAGGCACAAGCCTATAATTCCAGCACTCAGGAGGCAGAGGCAGGTGGATCTCTGTGAGTTCAGGCCAGCCTGGTCTACAGAGCTAGTTCCAGGACAGGCTCTAAAGCTACAGAGAAACACTGTCTCGGAAGAAAAAAAAAAACAATTAAAAATAAAGGCACATTTACAAATACACTCTCCACATACTTAAGAACATTAATTTTTGATGCATCTGATGGAGGTGGTTGTTTGTAGTGCTGAAGATAAAACCAAGGGCTGCAAAGTGGTAGTGGCAATGCCTTTAATCCCAGCACTCAGGAGGCAGAGGCATGTGGATCCCTGTGAGTTCGAGGCCAACCTGGTCTAGAGAGGATAGCAAGGGCTGTTACACAGAGAAACCCTACTTACATAGAGAAAGACTGTCTTGAAAAAAACAAAACAAAGTAAAACAACAAAAAAAGAAAAAAACTAAGCTCCTTAGCTTGCCAGCCAAACATCACCAGCGAGCTCTATAGCTAGCCTTGTACCATATACTTAATGCATATGAAAGAATAATAATTTCCACAGAAACATTATAAAAGTTAATGTCTCTTGGATCAAACTGAGATTTCATCAAGTAAGAATGTATGAGAATGGTGAAATATTAAATATTAAGTTTATTTAAAAATGACTAAGTTTTAAGAACAATTTGATTTAATATAAGCATAAGTATAGTTCTCTCATTTCATGAAAGAAATGTCCTGAGTTTTTTTAAATAAATTGAAATATAAACTACAATTAATCTACAACAGGTTTTGTGAGTTGCTGTATTTCAAAATCACCTAACATGATTTTATAACAACTGATGTAATAAATAAATAAATAAATAAATATGAATTTTCCTCTGAGTGTCCTGAAAACATTTCATTTGTTACAAGTAAAGGCAATTATTTTTCTATTTCCTATTTTAAAATAGTTTTTTATTGATAAACACATTAGAAAATACAACAATCATCTATTGAACATAGATAGACAGCATTTTCTTTACCCAGTATACTCAGGCTCTCGGTCTGAAAAACCTTCTGAAGTGGAGGGAAGTAAATAACAAGTAACTGTCCCATGATGGATCCAAGAACTGCATAGCAAAACATCTTATTACTGCAGAGTCCAATCTCAAACACAGATTTGGTCTGTTGAAAAATAGAGAGTTCTAATTATTCCACCCTGGTCATAGAAATGACACCATTATAGTTTGTTCAAGTCTAAATAATCGGTATCATTGGATTCTATCATGCCATCACCATAAAGACTAAAGGAAATTCTAATCCAACATTTATTTTCCAAGGAGTTTATGGGGGGAGGGCAAAGAGATTCTAAGAACCAAAAGTAGTGAATGTCTGTAGCAAAACAGCATTTGTTGGCTATGGCAGGACTGCTGCACACATGTCAAGAGCACTGAGCATGCACTCAAGCAGGTCTGACTGCATGGACAAGATCCAGCCAGCTAAACCCCAGCATAAACGAAAGGATTCATCAAGTTCCAACCCTAGCTAGAAAGCTACGGACAACTGATTGCTGGGGGAAAGAGTAAGTTTTCTCCAGATAAACTAGCTATGCTCAGGAAGAGAGTCTTACAGTCACGTGTATATGGGCAACACGAAGCAGACTCAATGTGTATTTTTAAAAAAGAAAAAAAAAAAACGAAGTGGGGAGGGAGCAATAGGGAGGCTTTGGAGAAGAGGGGATAAGAAGCAGATCTGACCAAAACACATTATATGAACATATCAAATTCTCAAACAATAAAAAATTAAATTTAGCAGATTATATTTACTATATTTTTATCTTTACATATATGTACATCACAATAATAGCCAATAAAGAAAGACCACTTTGAAGGGAAGAGGATATAAAAAGTTGGAAAAAGGGTACATAAGAGGGACTAGAGGGAAGAATGGAAAGAGAAAAAGAGGTAATTACATTCTAATTAAAATTAAAGAAAAAATTGCACACTGGGGAGTTTAGATCCCCACCCACAACGTGAAAAGCCAGGACTGGGTACTGGCTATAATCTTAGCCAGCCCCAACAGGTGGATACAGGTATTTCTCAAGGGTCCCTGTAGGTAGAGGCTGCTTTTTCATTCCCATCAGCCCAGACCCAAAATAATCACACAGAAACTATATTAACTGCAACACAGTTTGGCCTACTAGCTTAGGATTCTTGTGAACTAACTCTTATATCTTAAATTAGCCTATTTCTATTATTCTTTGTATCTCCCCAAGGCTGTGGCCTATCAGGTAAAGTTTTGGCGTCTATCTCCTTGGTAGCAACATGGTGTCTCCCTGCTTGACTCCAAGGCCTTCTCTCCTCTCTCTTTCTCTCTCTCTCTCTCCTCTCTGTCTCTCTCTCTCTGTCTCTCTCTCTCTGTCTCTCTCTCTGTCTCTCTCTCTGTCTCTCTCTCTGTCTCTCTCTCTCTGTCTCTCTCTGTCTCTCTCTCTCTGTCTCTCTCTCTGTCTCTCTCTCTGTCTCTCTCTCTCTGTCTCTCTCTCTGTCTCTCTCTCTGTCTCTCTCTGTCTCTCTCTCT
>NW_004949131.1:2180471-2210518 GCF_000317375.1 Microtus ochrogaster
TCTCTCTCTCTGTCTCTCTCTGTCTCTCTGTCTCTCTCTGTCTCTCTCTCTGTCTCTCTCTCTGTCTCTCTCTGTCTCTCTCTGTCTCTCTCTCTCTGTCTCTCTCTCTCTCTGTCTCTCTCTCTGTCTCTGTCTCTCTCTGTCTCTCTCTGTCTCTCTCTGTCTCTCTCTCTCTGTCTCTCTCTCTGTCTGTCTCTCTCTCTCTGTCTGTCTCTCTCTCTCTGTCTGTCTCTCTCTCTCTGTCTGTCTCTCTCTCTCTCTCTGCCTCTCTCTCTCTCTCTCTCTCTCTCTGTCTGTCTGTCTGTCTGTCTGTCTCTCTCTCTCTCACACACACACATCAGTTCACTGGTCAACAATCTCACTAATCTGTGAGGTCCAGGTTCAATGAAAGGCTGAACAAACAAACCATCAAACAAACAAAGATATACAGTGAGGTAATCATCTCAAGAAAAAAAAAAAGAAAGAAAGAAACAAAGGCAAAAGCAAAAGGACATTTACTAAGAAGCTTCAGTTATAAAAATGAGTCCATAAAAAGAAAAATACTTGAGTACTTGCGGTGCTTTAAATAAGAATGGCCCATAGGCTCATATACTTGAATGTTTAATCACCAGTTTAGCACTACTTGAGAAGGATTAGGAGGCATGGCTTTATTGGGAGAAGTGTGTCACTAGGGGTGGGCTTTCTGTGCGTGTGTCCGTCACCCCCTCCCTCCCTCTCTCTGTTTATGGATTAGGATGTAGTCTCGGCTATTCTCCAGGACCACACCTGCCATGCTCTCTGTCATGATTAAGAAGGAACTAAGTCTGAAACTGTAAGCAAGCCTCCAACTGAATGTTTTCTAAAAGCTGCCTTGGTAGTGGTGTCTCTTCACAGCAAGAAAACACCGACTAAGATAATACCTCCAAAATATTAATAAATTTTATTCATATTTTGTGAACTCTTTTCTAACCATTCACTAAAGTAGACAAATTCAAACACTTTCTCAACAAAAACACCTAATTATGTGTATATGAAAAAGGTAAACCACCTTTCACATAACAAACACAAGTACTAGTTTCTAAAACAAGTAGTCTAAATTAGTGATAAATCACTGTCCTTGGAAAGTTCTAGTATAATAGATACTAACAGATACAGTCAAGGACTCATTAAGGGTTAAGGCTTTCAAGCCAGGTAGTGGTGGTGCATGCCTTTATTCCCAGCACTCAGGCGGCAGAAGCAGGCAGATCTCCATGAGTTCGAGGCCAGCCTGGTTTACAGAGCAAATGCCAGGACAGGATCTAAAGCTATAGAGAGAACCTCTGTCTTGAAAAACAAAAACAGGTTGTGGCAGGGGGGGGGGGGGGCACTAAGGCCTTCAAAGGGTAAAAGACTCCTAGAAGCCAAAGAGAAACCAGAGTGTATAAAGCTTTGAAGCTGCAGTGAATTGCCGTGTACACAGAACTGGTTTTCAAGGACACTGCTCTCAGGAGGACCAGAGGTTCTGGTGCTGGCACAGCATTCTTCATCGAAATGGCAAACATAGTTTAATGTAGAACATGGGAAGAAAAAAAAATAAGAATCTAAACATTGACACAATGACAGATGTAAGGAACAACAAACTGTTCTTTTAACAAGGCTTTCTAAAATGAGACTAATATTATCTTTACAGCCCCGTGAGGTTTGTCCTATGTTCAGATATTGTACTGACTGGTTTTGTATGTCAACTTGACACAAGCTAGAGTCATCAGAGAGGAAGGAGCCTCAGTTAAGGAGATGCCTCCATGAGATGCAGTTGTATCACATTTTCTCAATCATTGATCAATGGAGGAGGGCCCAGCCCATGCATGGTACGTGGTGCCATCCCTGGGCTGGTGGTCCTGGATTCTCTAAGAAAGTAGGCTAGGCAAGGCATGGGGAACAAACTAGTAAACAGCAGCAACTCCCCTCCCCCATAATCTCTGCATCAGCTCCAGCCTCCATATTCCTGCCCTGTTTGAGTTTCTGTACTGAATTCCTTCAGTGGTGAAAAAACTGTAGAAGTATAAGCCTAATAAATCCTTTCCTACCCAACTTGCTTTTTGGTCATGGTGTTTAGTTGCAGCAACAGGCACCCTATCTAAGACAGATGTTAGCCTAAAGCTACTCTATAGCTATAGCTAATAACTGAAGAAAGACCAGATCTCCTCTGAGATCAAACCCCATCCTTATTGTTGACCATAGAACATCTTTATAGTAAAATGTGTGGTACTGTAATCTGTGGCTACAAAATCAAAGCTAAAATATTTATAATCTGTCTACTTCTTATAAAAGGGTTCTTCTCAAACAGGTGAACTAGATAAGACCATTTAAGCATACCTGAGATCTGGAACTCAGTGCATTGAACATGTCAAAAAACACAAAGCAAGTGAAAGTCATTGTTGTGTCTCGTGGTGTTATCACATTGTCTCGAAGCTGCCAAGAAGAAAGACAAAATGACCTCTTTTCTCCCCCTTTGTGGCAGAATAAAATGGATAAACATTAACATTACATGCTTTCAAAATGAAATAGCTTCCGTCCAAACAGGACACTTAAAAACTATCTGAATTTTCTATAAACCACTTAGTGAATAAATACAGTCTACATGAAAGTTAAAAAATCTCTCATGGGCTAGGTATCAGAAATTAAAATACTGGCACTATTTAACACAGCCATGTAAGATTTTGTTTTCTGATTTTCCCAAATTTCCATCTACATGATACTTTACTGTATACTTAATGACTTTAGGTTATAGTTCCTTAACTTGTATTTTCAATCAGAAGGCTCTTCACTTGCCAAACATCTGTACAACACACCAAAAAAAACCTAAGAATTCTACTACAGAGACACATGGTAACACAGCAGTTTATCAGTGAATATACCTCTCGCCAGAAGACAAACAAAGTCCCACAAACAATGATTATTGATGAAACAAGTATTTTAAGTATCAAATTTTTTGTCAAAATGCTGTCCTTCCAGTTTCGAGGAGGTTTGCGAATGACGTCTTTATCCACTGGCTCTACTCCAAGGCTTAAAAACAGAAAACAAAGTACTTTGAAATGTTTACACTCACTTTCATAGTCTAACTAGCTTCAATTATCTAGTAAACTAAATGTTTTCTTTTAAAAATAAAATGTTGACTATAAAGAAAATACTGGCCATGATTATTTGAAAACTATCACTGTTGGACATGCTGATATAATGTCTATAGTACTAACTACTAGCAAGAAGAAGGAAGGGAAGGGAAGAAGGAAAGGGAGAGAGGGCAGGAAGACTACTGATTTTTGTCATCTTCTCAATTCTTACACTTATGCTTTGGGCGAGGTATGACAGACAATTGATAGCCAACTTTCAAAAGACCATCCAATTTCATTTACATATAAATTGATTTTTCAAATCCATAACCTACCAAGGAAATGATACAGTTCATGCAAGGATGTCTTTGATTAGGAGGATTTACTGGGATGACCATGACAGATATCACCCAATTACCATACTATTAAAAATGACACTGAAATATTTGAACATGTATTTTAGCAAGGCTCTTAAACAAAATTCAGATATAAAACTTGGAGAGATGGTGTTGATGCAGTATTATGAAAGTATCCCCTTTGTACTAAGAGCCTGGAACTTCTGCCAGACTTCAGCAGAGTTAACAATACACCTTGAGGTAACGTAACAACTGCTATCCTACTATGTACTCAGCATGTATAACCTGCATTTAAGAGAACAGTAACAAAACCAATCTTGTGTTAGACTTCCCATGTAATCAACTTTTACAGTTTGAGCTAATACGTAGCTGTAATCTTCAGTTACATACTTTGCAATGCTCCAACCCAGAGTAATACATATGTGTTTTCATGTGTATTATAACCATTTGCTGGAAACAGCAAATAAGCTGAAAGCAACCTTATAAAATGAATATCCATAAATGCTGGACACACATTAGGATATTGCTTGATAGTGTCTATTATCCGGGTCAGTTGGAGTAAGTGACTTAATTCCTTATAAAACTCTAGTTAAAATTGCTGTAAAGTATCCACCATTCCTTCCACATGTGAAGCGTTCTGTGCTGTTCAATAAGAGCCCTTTATTAGGGACAGATATAGCAAACACAGATACACAGACCACAATACAACTTTCAGGCAGGCAAAGATTCTCAGATTCATACATCTTTCATAAAACAGAAGACACTGGAAAAATGAAGCAGGAATGTAAATACTGGCTTGCTCTTGGTTAAATAGCAATGACGGGGGGGGGGGGGGGCGTTGATTCCTTCCCATAGTGCAACATCAATGCATTGGTGGTGACCAAGTTTATTGTTAATGTGTTCAAACTGACTGTAGAAAATTTTTCTCCATTATATCCAGTTCTGTCCAAAAAACAAGAAAGAACTGCAATTGTTCCATGATCTGTTTGGACCCAAAAGCTGGCACCTCAGACAATGTAAACAATCAGATCTATGCTGAATGAATGGGCAATCAAAGAGAATAAATGATATGCAGGCATGACAATTCCTAAGAAGCATGTTGCTGGAAAGTGTACATGATGAAAGTTTGATAGATCTTATTCACAGCTGCCTTCTCTTTTCAGTTCATCCATGAAGAAACTCTTACCTCTGAGCTGGCGGTCCATCCATAATAATATTGATCCACAAAATTTGCATTGCATTTAGAGGGTTAGGAAAGTTCATTAACGTAGCCAATGAGATTAAAGTTAATGCTGCTATACTCCTGTTGAAAAAGAGTCATTTAAAAATTAGCACAATAAATTTTATACATTTTATTAGCACTTAAGCCTCATATTACTAGGACTGGGAAACCAGCTCAACTGGTAAAATATTTTCTGAGTAAAAGCCTGAGAACCTGAGTTTAGATCCTCAGAACCAAAGGTGAAAAGTTAGGGGCAGTGGTGCACACCTGCAATCCCAGTACTGGGGACAGAGAGACAAGAAGGTCCCAGAAACTTGCTGGAGGAGCGGAATGGTTAATCAATGAACCCAGGTTCAGTAAAGACATATCATCAAAAATTAAGGTAGGAGATGACTGAGAAAAACATTCAGTGTCAATATCTGGGCTCCACATGTAAGTACATACATGTGTACACAGAAATAGGTACATTAACGAACATATTCACTACATAAAAAATCATGTTCTACATATTTTAAAGAAATCCTATTAATTCAACTGAGCTATGCTTCATTCATATAAATATTTTGTTAAGAAACTAAGGGGAATTTTTGAAAGTGAGTCTGATTCTGCAGCTCAGGGTCTTGCTGTATAGACTGGGCTGCCTCAAACAACAATCTACTTGGTCTCCCAGGTGATACAATAAAATATGAGAGCCACCTATCAGGCAAGCTAAGAGTATTTTAACAGAAAACTTTTCTAAAAAAAAAAAAAAAATTCTTATGCAACAACAACAAAAATACAAAGACCTCCTAACCCTGACAGAGGCTCTCACCTAAGTAATACAGACCAGGCCTCTTGAATTCTCCTGCCTCAGCCTTCAAGAACGCTGGGATTACAGATGTGCCACCAAGCCCAGATGAAAGGAAGGATTTTTAGACCTACCACAAAGTCAGCTTCAAAAATATTTAACAACTTTGGCTAGAGAAAACCTATTTTATTTTTAGAAAAAGATACCAAGAAACATTACTGAGATTTGACACATCCCCTTTTAGATTTCAGAACCAATTAAATAAATCCCAAAGGTTTATGCAAGCATCCTTTAGTTGGGAGTTGGTCGGGTTGCAGGATCTCCTTCAATGCCAGGTCCCAGTCACTTACATAAATGGCGAATATAAAATGACAAAATATCTACCGATTATTTATACATTTCCTATTTTATACTTTAAATCATCCCTTTGAGAGCATCTAATATGACCTAAACGGTATGTTCATAGCTGTAAATACTTTTTTCTTTTTAGAAAACTACTTATAAGCAATCTTCAAGAATATAAGTAGCAAGTTTCTAGACATTCTGCTCAAATTTTACTTCTCAAATAATTTCTCTAGAAGACCCATTGGCAAAAGTTCTTGCAAACTTACGTGCTCAGTTGAAATCTAACAAAATTCTTAATGTTATTATAAATGCCTTTACCCTCTTCAATTGCAGACCTGAAATTTAAAAATAATGAAATAAGAAACTACCACATAAAATATACCCATATGAAAACATTTTGAAACTGTTTCCAAATAAATAATAATTAGCATGTTTTAAAATTTTTATTATTAGGTAAGAGTAGGAAAGATGGGTTTGTTTTGTTTTTCAAGATAAGAGTTTCTCTGTGTAGCCCTGGCTGTCTTGGAACTCACTCTGTAGATCAGGCTGGCCTAGAACTTACAGAGATATACTTGTCTGTGCCTCCCCAATACTGAATTAGAGGTGTATATTACCACTACAGCCTGGCCCAAATTCTTACTCTTAAAAAAAAAAAAAAAAAAAAAAAGTTGGCTAGAAAGATGGTGATGGCTGAGCACTGAGAGGGGCATGCTGCTCCTGCAGAGAACCTGGGTTCTACTTCCAGGACCATGTCAAGTGGCTCACAACCATCCGTAACTCCAGTTTGTGGAGGAATACCACCTCTGGTCTCCAGAGACACCTGCACCATTATGTACACTCATACATGTAATTAAAAATAAATCTTTAAAAAAACCATGTATTATCTCTCTCCACACAAGAGAGATTTCTATATATTTCTGGTAATAAAACAATGACATTTTATATCCTTCATAGCTCATGTTTCTTAGTAGGTTAAATTAAAACATGTCAAAATTAAATGGCATTGAGTTATATAAGAATTATGAAATTTATTTATTGTTTCTATCTAACTATGAAGAATTTAAAGATATGGTTTACAAAAATTTACTTAGGAATTCTCGGATTCACTTGGTTGAGTCTAGGGAAAGGTGAATTCTTAAAACAACTGCATCCTCCAAGATTTTTAGATAAATGGGGGACGAAAACACCACTCTTCTTGCAAAAAGTTGGCATATGCAGAGTCCTGTGCTCCAAAGTGAACCCCTTTAGGCCATATTTGGATGATAAAGCCTGGCACGACTCATTAGAATTCATCACTGTGGGGAGTTATGGACAGTGAGATTCACACGATCTCCCCCACTAGCATTAATCTGGAGTCTCAATCAACTGAAAACACGGACTACCAAAGGCATTCGGGGCTAAGGTGCTGTCTCATGAAAACGAAGGGCAACAAGAACACTCATTAATATATAAAAATATTCATGAATGTGAACTTAACTTTTAATGCTGCATATATGTCTCCCATAAACTCAACCTGACTAAAATAAAGGCTCTGCAAGAAGGGTCACTGTTGTGCCATCATTCTATGCCCAGAAAAACATGACATGTGGCTGTCACTCAGTAAATTCTCATTTATTATGTGTGTTCCACTGACACAAATAATTTTCTCTTGAACTACATAAAACAAGATTCTCCAAAACAAAATCATGTTTTAGTTTGCCCAATCCTGCTAATTCTTTTCAAGCTGAATTATCTGAAGGTAAGATGCATGTAGGCAAGGAAAACCAATGTCTCACATTATTGTTTGAAAGTCATCATCCACCAAGATCATGTCTGCAGCCTCTTTGCAAACATCTGTGCCAGTCTGGCCCATGGCAACTCCAATGTCTGCAGCCTTCAGAGCAACAGCATCATTTACTCCATCTCCTGTCATGGCTACAACTGACCCATTCTTCTGGAGAGACTAAGAGGGCCAGAAAAGAAGAGCAGAGAGAACTGTTCTGATTTTTTGAAATTATATAATAGGATAAGGAAATATTATCAATCACTTTTCACATAATTAAGATTAAAAAAATACATAACCACTTTTTTGGTCAACTTAAATATTATCAAAGTCTTTATAAAATAAATCTTAGAAAATACTGTTAATAGCATTCCCAAGCAAGAGAAATGTATATCTGAAATGTGACAGTCAACTATATAATGGTTCGTAACTAGGGGTATTTTCATTATCCAGAGAACATCTAACAAAGTTTGGTGGCATTTTGATTATCTTAAGTTGTAGGATGGCACTGGCATCTACTGGGTAGGAGCTAAGGATGATACTAAATGTTCTAGAATACTCAGGAGAGCCCTATCACTCCTACCTACGATATCAACAACCTCAAAACTCAGAAGTTCTCAACTATACAATGTCTGGCTACTATATGTAACAATTAAATCTGCTTATCTGTTGGATAAAATTCCAGTTGATTTATACAATTAAACAGAACATAAAAATATTCCAGGAAATGATGCATCATACATACAGCAGGTGGTGCTAAAACATTGCTAATGCCTGGTGACATGCAAGTGGTATTGGTGTTCAACACTGCTCACTAATTTGTGGAGCATGCTATCTATTGAAAACATAGCTTGGTTAGTGAACTGATGGAAATAATAAGCCTTGATACTGCTCACTCTTATAAAACATCTTTCTTACACTGACACAGTGTCTATCACTATTCACGCTGGGATGATTCAGCTATGCATCCCTGCCATATTACACTTCTACACTCTGTTTAAAGAGGCTGTACTGGAAAATGCTTTATAGCTTTCTTCTATGCCTTTATATGCCAACCATCTATTTTAAGGTATAACTCTTAAAGAATTATACCTGTTTTGTATCATAATACCCTAAAACTTTGCCATACTCATGAACAAAAGACAAAGTAGCAACATTTTGTAAAGAGAATTCAAAATAATTTAGTTGTCAGACACCCACCTTAATAATTTTCATCTTGTGTCTTGGGCTTGCTCTGTAAAATACTGCGACCTGTTAAAACACAGATACACTAAAAATCTCTGATGCTAACAAGTGCCAGTGTTTCTAAGAAACACTTTAACAATTTAGTTTGGCACAAAGGCTGAAATTAGTTAATGCCATTTATGTGCCAAGATACCTACCTTGTGCAGGGATTCAATCTTTACCAAAGAAAAGGGTATATTCATCATAAGAAACACATAATCTAAACACGTGTGTCCTCACAACACTAGTGTACAACAGGAACTGCTTTTCTCTTTGGTGTGTCTCAGAGAAGAATGGCTGCTTCCCAATGTCTGAGGGGCTATTTTCACAGTGTGATGTAGGTGCCCCCTCTTGATCTGGAATAATGCATAAGCCTCTCTTCAACTGTAATTCAAAGCTACTTAATGATCACAATTATTTCTTCATAACTCTTCTGTGTAATCCTATCACCATGCCAAATGCCAGCCAGAACAGTGAGTCTTGTACCCTTAACTTTCACCTTGTTTTGGTAACATTGCCAGCCCTTACACCTCTCTCACACAGTCCCAACGGGGAAGTGAGAAAGGGGAGCTTCATGGCATCCTCCTTCATAAAACCAGTTATGAGTGTCACATCAGTTCATACTTCTCACTAACTGTAAGCATCCATGCTGCAAATCATAAATAATCTTTTGAATTTTATTATTTGTTTCTCAGTCTAGCAAAAGGGAGCAGCAGTGACTAAAGAACAAAACATAACCACTGTGGTTTGGAAGTAGAAATGAGGAGAGAGGAGAACAGACAGTGGAAAGCTGCATTATAAAAGAAAACAATACAGGGAAATACTGGGGTTGGGAAAAACACCAAATAAAAATCCACAAAAGGCCTCCACATTTTCAGGAGGACTCTTCAAGGGCATTTCATTCTTCTTCTTAGCACTGCTCTGGGAAATGAACTTGTGGTCAGCATTCACAGTTCTTTAGAATGGCATAAACTGACAGGGTGAGATGGGGAAAGGAAGTCAGGGAGAAAATAGGAAAACATTAAAAAAGAGGTTGATGAAAAAAGAGATTGAAAGATTAGAACAACCTGTCAGTCCTCAAATCTAGGAGACTTTCTACTGACGTACTGGATAAACTATAGGTGAACTACAGAAAATGAAACCATGAGTGTGAGGATTTGTTAACAGAGTAAACAAAAACAAGTACTAATATCAAAAACAGAAAACAGAATGAACAAGGACACTCAGTTCTATCTATGGACAACGGGACAGAATCTAAAATAAATCACAAATGGAAAATGCTAAGAACTTTCAGGAATACTTCACAAAGCAGGCACAAATCAGCTTCCATACTGCTTTCTAATTGGTTCTAGGTAAGTGAATAATTCCACATATACAAGTTAAAAGGTTGGAATATATTCCCCAGAATCACAAAAATAAAATACGGAAATGACAAACAATTACATGATGTTAAGATGTGGGAAAACTAGTAGGCTAGTAATTTACAACACTTTTATCTACACACTAAGAAAACAGGCTCTGCAAATTAACTGAAAACAAAAGCAGATGAAATAAAACCTGCCAGTTGTCAGAGGTTTTCATGAACACAAGATGAAAGGTGGGGGCAAAAGGGGAGGAAAAATAGTCCTGCTCACTAAAAAAATCATTAGTACTTGGAGAACAGACTCACTTAAAACACATTAAGTTCCATGGTATTATACAATTCCTCTTCTAAGTTGAATACATTTAACCAATTCAATAAACTGACTTCAAAGCTTATTTGATTCAAGTCTCTTTAGAATAGTGCCAGTGTATCTGCCATCATCAACACTCTGTCTATTTGGAAAAGAAAGATGATGTCATCTGTCCAGGCTAATGATATAATTCGGAATTTGCTTCTTCCTTCTCTAAATACCTTTTAGGCTTGTTTCCAAAATGTTTTATCAAAGAAACAGAAGGGGAATAAGACGAGGCAAACACAAGGCTGGCAGCTCTAGAAAGAAGGCTGCACAAAGGTCTAGTGGGAAAATGGTTAATTAACTTTAGATTTTACAACCACTTAGTAATGTACACCCTAGCCCATACCCCGGGAGAGGCCAATGAAGGATTTGTTCATTCATAAATAAACTATAAGGTAATAGGCACACGGAAGCTCCTATCCAAATAAGTAAACACTTTCTCCCT
The DNA here is from genome assembly GCF_000317375.1 of Microtus ochrogaster. Lineage (NCBI taxonomy): Eukaryota > Metazoa > Chordata > Mammalia > Rodentia > Cricetidae > Microtus > Microtus ochrogaster. Next base: position 2,191,399 of record NW_004949131.1, read on the forward strand.
TTAATCTGAAACAAAGAAAATGTTTGTGCTGCTCTAGAAGATCGGGAATTAACATTTACAAATGGGTAGAGCTTGATTAAACTAATTTTGGCTGAACAAAACAGTGATATTGCTGGCAACCACATCCCCAATCAGTTTACTAGAAGATGGAGAAAGTAGAACTGGAAGTCTAGGAACTCAACACCATTGCATAAAGTACAGACTGTGAAAATATAAATTGAAATCTCTTCAGAAGACAGTTCAGCAGTAAGTTTTAAGAGGTCTCTCAGTGCACTGAACTTTGGACAAATCACTTTAGATTCAGGAATCTGGTCTACAAAAGAAAGTACATCTAGATGCTGCATGTACAGTAATGTTCAGAACTACAAAGAAACAGATGGTGAACATTTCGGAGTAGCAGACATGGGCTCCAGTATCAGTGGCTCTAAAACATCAGCCAGACTTTGTAACTGCCCAAAATGGAAGTAGCCAAGATGCCCTTCAAAGTGAAGCATCACCATCATATATATCAAGGAAGAATCAAATGCCAGGTGGGTGGTACACATCCTTAATCCTAGCACTCAGGAGGCAGAGGCAGGCAGATCTGTGGATTTGAGGCCAGCCTGGTCTACAGAGCTAGTTCCAGGACAGCCTGGAACACAGTTACATAGAGAAACCCCATCTCTAAACAAAAGAATCATAGTAAGCAAGTTCTCAATCCAGGGCTTGGTGAAATAACAAATGTATACAGGTTAGTCTAAAAAGCCAGCCCGAAAAGGCAACTTATGACATAATCAACCCCATGACACTTTTGAAAGTATGAGGAACAAGTAAACTACCAGGATTTCTTAAAGCAACGGGACAGTTCTACATAAAACTAATGGTTGACAAAGTAAATATTCATTTGTCAAAACCCCTAGAAATAGTAGAGTTGGACTAAGTGTTATTTCCTAAGTTTTTTTGAAAATCAAAACTTGAGCTAACAAAAATCTACTAATTACTTGAAAATTTTTAAGTGATCCAACCTTTAGAAGATGACTGTAGAGTAAATAAGATATGTATAATATATGCACTCCAGGTTGCTACTATTATCATTAAAACATTATTCACAGTAAAAATATATAAACTAAAACTTCACTAAGAAAATGACTTTATAAACACATATATCAAGTGTTCAGAGATTCATGCAAAGTAAACAGCCACACAAAATATAGCAGAGCCATTAAAGGCATATTTTCTAGTATTAATTTGTGATTTCAGAAATGCTGAAATTACATAAAATGAATATTAAGCTTGTGAATATATGAAGTTCAATCTATGTTTCTGTTTTTTTGTTTTGTTTTTCGAGACAGGGTTTCTCTGTAGCTTTGGAGCCTGTCCTAGAGCTAGCTTTCGTAGACCAGGCTGGCCTCGAACTCACAGAGATCTGCCTGCCTCTGCCTTCTAAGTGCTGGGACTAAAGGCGTGCACCACCACCACCCGGCTCTATGTTTCTGTTAAATGTGTATTTGAAAAGTCACAGTGGATTAACTTATTATGCTAATGATATGTGGGCACATAACTTCTGAGTGTCTTGATTATATTACTAATAGTTTGAATTGACCTTACTGTTCAATTCTTTTACAATAATTATATACTATTATTGACTTTTTCTAATCAGGAAAAAGTATTATAAAGATATATACAATATATATGCATCTAAATACATAATGCCATAAGTCTATAAAAAGCCGTAAGTGAAGATACTGAGATAATTTAAGAAAATTCCATATTCTCAAAAGACAGCTTTTAAGTAGCACGTTTTATTATTAATGGCAACAGACAGCTAAAACTGCTAACCAAATAGATGCCAGGTAAGTACTTATTCTGAAGGACATATAAATACATACGCTCAAATATTAACAACATGGAAAAATAACGCTGCCCAAATCTCATGAGGCCAACTTCCTATGTGTCTTGTATATGTGATAACCAGATTCTACAAGACTTCCCCAAAGCAGACTTGGATAATAAAATTAATTTCATTTAAGGGAAACTGGCTTAGAGAAGTTACTATGTTATACAAAACAGCACTATTCTTTATTTCCTATAAATTCCTACAAAAAGCATTAGAATCAAAGATTAAAAAGCATTTAAATGCCAAACAGCCAGCCTTTTCAACAGAAGGTGCTGGAACAAACTAATACCATGCATAATAAAATCAAATGTGACCACTGTAATATACATAAAATTTAACTCAAAATGATCACTGGACAAAGTAAAAAAAAAAAAAAAGAAAAGAAAAAGAAAAAACCCAAACTATAAAACTTCTAAGAGAAAATACTCTGTAACTATAGTTTAGATTGGTCTCCTAAAAAAGAATAAGCATGATCCATGAAAGTAAAGATTAATAAGCTAGACTTTATCAAGTTAAACAGTTCTCTGTCACACTAGAAAAAAAAAGGCTGAAAAGGGCTATAAATACACTTAAAAAAACAAAACCAAAAACAAAACTCTGAACTAAATAAGAAAAAAACATAATTTGTAAAAATATTCAGAAGGTGTAAATGCCATAATATGTTAAAGAAATATTTAACATGAGAAGTTTTTGAGAGAATGCAAAGGAAGACCACAATAAAGTCTTCCTATACCCCATGAGATGAGCACTCACCAGGCGATGGGACTAAAGACGAGAGCATACCCACGTGCTACACTAAGCTTCAAATGGATGCTGTCCTGTCGCCCAACCTGAGTGAAGTCCTTAGGAAGCCGTATGATCATTCAAGCATTTACACAACTTTCACAAAGAAACTGACACACACAGCTTTATTCACTGACAGCAAATACTGAACCGATCCAACTGTCATTGAGCTAAAACGATACAGTCCACCCCTTCAGTCAAACACTGCTCAGCAATTTAAGTGGGGGAAAAAAAAGGAGAAATGTACACTAAGACACACAGCAACACAGCCAAGTGACATCTCCAAGGCATTCAAAAGCTTCATACTACATGGTCTTATTCTTGTAGAACTCAATAAAAGATGACACTATAGGAACAGAAAGTGAATCACTGCTGCCAAGCTCTAGGCCAAGGGGAGCAGATGACTATAAGAGGTCATGAAAGCATTGAGAGGTGGGAGAAAACTGCTCTATATCCTAATTGGGAAAGACTTTGTGAGACACCACGAATCAGTCCAACTCAGAACTATAAACCAGAAGAGGTGTGGTTTAGTGTCTGCCAACAATACCTCATTTTTAAAAAAGTAAAAACTCAAGCTAAAATAAAAACAGAACTAAAGTATAAGTAGCAGTATCTCTCCATCTTCTACCTCGCACATACAAGTCCTAGATTACCACAGGACTCTCCTCAGAGGAAATTCAGTTTTCATCAGAGTTAATGATTTTATAACATTTTCATAATGATCTCATCATAAATAATAATATGGTTTATTTCAAGGAAATTTCATTTCAGAATCTGGACCAGCAAATTTGGTAGGCATGTCTCATTTGTAAGTGAGCGGTTTCCCCGAGACAGTAGCAATATCTGAGGTTGAATAAGGGCTTCAGTATTTCCTCGTGCAGGCTCACCTTTGGTACTATCTGTGAAAGCTGCTGGACTTCCATGGTATCTACTTCTTCTCCAGACACTGACTGGGAAGTTTTAGAATACAATCCCAGACGACTAGCTAAAGTAAAAGGTAACAAAAACGTATAATTAAATTTCTTTGCTTGAAAAGTTAGTAAAATTATGCTTATTAGACATTTTTATTTACTTATTAAAGATAAAAAGTGTATCAAGGAATCATAAGACAAACAACTGGTAAGACAAAACTATCTGAAATTTACAGTGAGTCTGAAATTACTGCGTGTATTTTATTTTTACTTAAATTTAAGAATAAAGAATTGTCTCTACGTGAGCAAAACCTAAAAATTAAAACTATACTAATCAGTTTCTGCTCAGCAGCTCAATTTCAATGACAATCAGAATGTACTATAAGCAAAGAAACTGAAGCCAGGAAAACTGGTGGCAGATTTAGTTGCACGCAATCATGTAGCTGCACAGAAATGAAAATACATGCTGAAAAACAACCCTCCCAGTATCATGACTCTCGTGATCCTTTTTCAGTAACAAAGTTGACACTTTAGTCCAGACCTATCACAAATTAATAAAGTCGGAATGGACAGACTTGGCAAATGTTGAATGTATGCTCTACGGGCACCAAGGCCGAGACTCTGCACTTCCGCTTCTTCCACCTTACACTGTACCTAGCGTTCAAACCATACAAGTACATCTCTGATGAGAAAAGAGAAGTACAAAAGCTATCCTCTTAGTATTTATGCTCCAGTCTGCTTTGAAAGTTTTACTGAAATTAAAAAGAAAAATCTCAACTCAACTTTCCGTTCACATCCCTAAATTAGTGTTTTATAACTGTCAGCAAGTGGATTATAAAGTTAAAAGTCAGTTACTTTTCCGTGAATAAATACACAAATGATTTCATGAGCTAGTCATGTGTTTTTAATATTCCTTTTAAATTCAAATCCTGTGTACCTGTAATCTTTCTTAAATCTGAGCAAATCAACTAAGTTATTATATAATTATAATATTATATAAACATATTTCCTAGCTAACGTTCATAAAACTATACACTGCAGTATTTTATGAAAACCAAAATGCAGCAGCTCAGTTATACCGATTGCAATTGCAGTCTCCTGCGAATCTCCAGTGATCATTTTGATGGAGACCCCTGAGGCAATAAGTGTTGTGACCGCTTCTTTCACACCAGTTCTAGGAGGATCGATGATTCCTACCAGGCCAAGGAAGGTCAGTTGTCCCAGTTCCGGACCAGAAGCCAGGGCGAGAACTTAGGAAATAATAAAATACAAAACCAGAAAGCATTGGTTGTGAAAGCATTAAACTTAGCTGATAATAATCACATACGGCTATAATGTCATCTGAAGTTACTGCCTATTATTTACAATTCAAATTTATCACATTATGGTTCAATAGTTCTGGATACAGGGTTGCTTTTAAGCTATTTAGAAATTAAAGGGGGGGGGGGGCTGGAGAGATGGCTCAGTGGTTAAGAGCATTGCCTGCTCTTCCAAAGGTCCTGAGTTCAATTCCCAGCAACCACATGGTGGCTCACAACCATCTGTAAAGAGGTCTGGCGCCCTCTTCTGGCCTTCAGGAATACAGACGGAATATTGTATACATAATAAATAAATAAATAAATATATATATATATTAAAAAAAAGAAATTAAAAGGGATAAACCATAGATTTTAAAAGGGATAAAACCAAAGAACTACTAAGCATATAAGACAAATGAAAAAGAATTATAACATTCTTTCCTAACAACCATATGGAGCTATTCTCCAAAGAAACTACAACCTCTATAGAAAATACATTCATTATTTAGGGGCAAAGAGAGGTTATCAAGTCAAATTTAAACAAACAGACTCCTTTGAAGGAAACTTTTAACATATCTTCATCTGAGAAAGCTTTATTAATTATACACTGCCTGTATATACACAATTTCATACACGCTGAACACTAGAAAGAAAATTTCATCTATAAAGTGGTATCAACACCATTAATACCAATAAAGTCAGTTTTCACTGCCTCCAAACATTAACAAACATTTCTTGCTCATAATTTAGGTCTCTAAGAGCTCATAACTATCATATCCTTATGTTTAGCTTTCTGTCATCGTTGGGCAACAAGATATAACAAAGCCAGGCTCATTTCCCAAAAAGCACTCAGTTTACTCTCAGAGTTCTGGGTCTTTTGGTCAGTATCCTTATAAATCAAAGGCTATTCCTCCATCAGGGAGATTATTAGACCAAACACTTACTAACAAGCATCCACAAAGGTACACTAAACCTAAGTGTCTCAGAGGGAGCCTGCAAAGTCCCAAAAGGGACAAAGGAGAACTTATTCCTACTCAAGCAAAAACTATGGAGGACTGAAAAATCAAAGCTGAAGGCAAACCACTTCTGTTTGAGGGGTAGACAAAACCCACAAAGGTTTTTTCACTCTGGAGGGGAAGCGATTCCTGGCAACCTCTGATGTTAGGATAGAGGCAGAAGTCAATACAGGGCATGAAGATTATCAGTTTACATGCTCCCAAATCCTGAGAAAGGAGATTATTTCTGCACACTAGGAGGGTGACACTAGCCCAGGGATTGTTACCCTACATTTGAACACTGTTTAGCACTAACGACCTACTTAAACTATTCTTTAGATCAACAGTAGACAAACAGTGTTTATACAGAAGCCCTCTGATACAAAACAGCTATCATAGTTTGAATATATTTCCCATACCCTCAGAGTTAGAACATTTGGTCCCCAGATGGTAATGTTTTGTAAGGTTGTGGAACCTTCAGAATATGGAGAAAGTGGGTCTCTTCAGGACAGAACTTAGTTTTATAGCTCATTATCCTGCCCCCCCCCCCACTGCCTTATGATATAAAGTAGCAACCTTGCTACCTTAAGCCATTACTACCACCATGGATCCCCACCATGATGGACAGTAACCTGCATCTATGCATCAAAATAAAGTCTTCCTCACTTAAATTGCTTCTTGTCAGGTCATAACTACCAATAAAAAATTCCAACTAAAATATGTTAGAATTTCAAAGTTTATGACCACAAGCATTTCTAAGAAATTACCTTGTTAAGATACTGTATAACCACATGTATCAATTAATATTTTCATGTATACACATTAATATTTAGTATTTTATTCTTCCATTACAGTAACAAAACAGAGGGGGAAGATGAAAAAAGGCCTAAGAGACAAAGATCACAGTATTTCCTAAAACTCTATGAAACAAATGTTTTCCTCTAATAATTCAAGTCTACTTTGTGAAGTGCAGCACAAACCATACACAAAAACATCAACAATTCTTCAGCAAAATGGCCCAACAGATAAAGGCACTTGTTATAGACCCTACCAACCTGAGTTTCATTCCTGAACTCACACAGTAAGTATAAAACAGATTTTTATGTGTTATCTATTGTGCCGCCTCCTGCCCCTCACACTCACACACACACACACACACACACACACACACACACACACACACACACTCTAAATAAAAGTAACAGAAATCCATAAAAGATAAACTTCTTGAAAGTAAAATCTCAATCCTAATCAAAGAACACTGCAGAGCCACAGAAACTCAAGAGTTCATACTTTGCTATATTCTTGACTTTCCACATCTGAGGGCCAGTTCCCCAATTATAAGAACATGACATCTCAGCAATTTCAATGGTTCTGAGACTTGAAATAGAACTGGACTGCTCAGAAGTGAAGTGGGAATTCAACTGCAATTAAAAGAAGGCCCCTTTTTCCCCAGAACAGTGAGTATGCTGAAACAGCCTTACCTCTGAGTCCCGCAGAGCCCATCCGTGCCTTCTCTTGTTGATACAGATCTCTCTGCTGCTGGGTAAGTGCCAAAGTCTGCCCTTTGTTGTTATATGTAGTACAATACTTAATCACCTGTTCATAAGCACCCTTCATAAAACAAATCTCTGGTCTGTCCTATAAAGAACAACATACAAAGTTTATATTCACATTGTATATATATCCTATATGAATCCAAAAAGAGACCTCAATCTCTCATAATCCTTCGCAAAGTAAGTCATTCGAACATAATTCTTTGAGTGGCATTTAAACTCTGAAGATCATTAATGCATGTGGGAGCATACTCAATAAATAAATAAATAAATAAATAAATATTTCTGTGGTGCCATACCTTGCACCTTACACTATAAGCAATGTTTTACTACACAGCAATTTGCGTACAGTGAGATTTGGGAGATTGTTCTTCACCATGCAGCAGGGAAATGAAGGAGATCTAGTATCAGTCTGGGGGTAATGTTTCAGATTCTTTACAAATGACTGTTTACATATCTCTATCTATGGCTATCTACCTATGATGCTTCTGTAATGCTCATAATGACAGATTTCTTCCATTTATCATAATAGAAGTAAAATTTAGACTAGTATATACAAGGCCCTAAATTTAATCCCCAAATGGGAAAAACAAATACAAAAGAATCCCTAGGACCTTCTACTGAAACCTGTAGTCTCTACCTGCCTGTTTCATTTTAGGCACTTCTCCAACAAGGCAGACTAATTTACAATTCTTTCAGCTGTCTTCTTTGTTTTTTACCTCTGAATACTTAATACACTTTCATTGCGACTCCTCTGTTAACAATTTTACACACGTCTGCCAGGCAGTGGTGGCACACACCTTTAATCCCAGTGCCCAGTGTTGTAGCACAAAGCACCAAGGAGCCAGATTAGCCCTAACACCTCTCACCTCTCCTCTTCACATCGCATTGCCTCCAACTGAAAACATCTCTGGAAGCTTTACAAATGCTTTCTCCAAGTATCTCATCACTCTTCAACATAAGGGAGCATCCCTTCTTGATTATAGACCTTTATTTATCTCCTTACTCTATCCTCCATTTAACATAGTTTAGTGCAGCAGGGGAGGATATTTCACTATAAAACCCAAAATCTTTCTGTTTTGAAAATATTTCAAGTATTATCTGGTAAAATTTCATTTCTTTCTTCTTCTTTTTTTGTTTTGTTTGGCTATTTATTTCATTTCTTTCTTCTTCTTTTTTTGTTTTGTTTGGCTATTTATTTTTTCAAGACAGGTTTCTCTATGTAGCCTTTGGCTGTCCCAGAACTTGATATGCACAGACCAGGCTGGTCTCAAACTTACAGATCCATCTCGCTCTGCCTCCTGAGTGCTGTGAGCAGCAAGCCTGGCACAATCGTATTTCATGTCCTCTATGCTGTTCCCATTATTACATGTGGTCTCAACCCCAAAACTTAATCTCCTTATCTTCTTATCTTCTCTACAGCTACTCCTCTCTGTCTACTCTTACTTTCTCAGAGTCCTTATTTAAATAGAGCTTCTACTTAAGCATTTTTCTGTCATTTTTCATGATCTTTAGGAATCTCCTTCAGCATGTGCGCTACCTTTGCTTCTCTGAACCTTAGCCTGCTGTTCAATCTGCATCTTTATACTAAATATTTCTCTGGTTACCAGAAAGAAAATTCACCTATCAATTTACACTCACACTAAAAAACTAGTAGCTGCCTGGGCACTGATAACACTGGTCAGCTGGCAGACCTTGCCGCAGGGGGCAGGGGAAGCCCAAGAGTAGGGAAGCTTTTGTCCTTGTTATTGAAAAGAACAGGGAGCTTTTCCAGAACTCTCCACTATTCTGAGGGAACAAGTGTGGGGCAGGGCCTGGCTGCACATACTCAGAGAGTGCAATTGGAGCCTAGGAATTTGTCCTTCATAATGACTTCCCTTGCTCAGCTTTCAGTGTTAAGCTTGCTAGCACACCACCCCCTGTATTCCTCATATCTTCTATATTCCTCAAGGATAAAGGAATACTGAAGGTCTAAAGAGGCAGAAAAGGCATTTGGGGAAGAAAGGTTCCTAATGGTTCCTCTTTTAGACCTCAACCTTCCCTCCCAGTATTTGTCTTAGTACCTGCCTTTAAAAGTACTTATGGATTTTTATCTTTTTATTCCAGAGATTGAGAAAATATATTCTTATTGTCATATTCAAAAGACACTTCTAAAAACAAACTAGTTGAGCCATTCTAATTGTTTTTAAATTAGAAAGTTTGTCCAATCTATGGCAGGCTGACGTCCCCTCTACATCTACTGAGTCTCATTTGTGTGTTTAGGTTTTGTATGTTAAATCCATTGGTTGCTTTCATCTTGCAGCAAGTCTTTAGGTTGGAAAATGACAAGAATCACACAATTAGTGGTGTTATCTATTATAAGGATAAGACATTCCTTCAGTGAAGAGCAGTCCACCAACATAGAAACAGCAGAGACCTATAGTGAACTATCAGTGAGAAGAAAATCAGATCAAGAGACCTGGATGTCAAAGTCCTCCATACCTACGACCAGGCTAAAAAACACTTAAGCAGGTGGCTTACAAACAACACTACATATTTCAATATAGAAATTTTATAAAGAAGACTGTCAGAGTAAAGAAGAATATAATAAAGATTTAAGAACACTGCTGATTACTATGCTAATTTAAGGCAGTGGTTCTCAAGTTTCCCAATGCTGTGACCCTTTAGTACAGTTCCTCATGCTGTGCTGATGCCAATCATAAAAGTATTTTTGCTGCTGATTCATAACTGTAATTTTTCTACTATTATGAATCGTAACATAAGTATCTGTGTTTTTCCGATGGTCTTAAGCAACCCCTATAAAAGGGTTGTTCAACCCCCGCAAAGACCGTGACTCAGAGATTGAGACCCATCGCTCTTAGGCCAGAGGATTTATTGATGCCGTAATTCACTAAAATTAATGTAGACCCCTTCCCCAAAAAATGTCTCCTAAGCTGAAACAGATGTGCTTTTATTATTTTATTATTTTGAAAGCCTCACCCTATATCCCAGGCTTGTCTGGAACGCACTGTGTAACTGACCTCAAACTTGTAGCAATCCTGTCTCAGCCTCCTAAATGCTAGAGCTGTGTATAAACATTTTTTTTATTATTAAATTTTATTATTCAATTAAGGATCTCCGCCTCCCCCCCCCCCCCCGCCACCACCTCCCATCTCCCTCCCCCTTCCCCGATCAAGTCCCTCTCCCTCATCAGCTTGAAGAGCAATCAGGGTTCCATTTTTAAAGAAAGCGATACCTGCTGTGTTCGGTGTACACACTTAACGGCCATCCATTTCTGCTCAGAACTAAAAGGGTATTCAGTTTTTCTGATATAATCCTGTTGCAGTCCATCAAGACCCATCTATAAGAACAAAATAAAAATAAAATTAATTCTAATCAACATGTACTGTTTTTCCCTTTAACACGCAATGTAAAAAACCTATGACATGGTGAGTTAAGATAACTGGTTACTCTTCCAGTTTTATTTATATGGACTGCATTTTCTAACGAGAGCATACAATTACAACATGAAATCCTGCATGTATAGATAGAATACTAGGCTATATGTATACCAAGCCTTCATATATTAATCTCTCTACCAGCTCAAAATATGAAAGAAAACAAGATACAAACAAAAGTGCCTAATACTGAAGATGAACTTTGCCAATCAAGAAAAGTTTCTTATTTAACTTCACTTATTAGCAATGGGGATCTTTCTTGCCTGTTGCTATCATCACTAATCCTTTAGGTCACGGGTTTGTAATACTTTCTTCCAGATTGAAGCATTGAGTCCTTAAGCAGGAAGGTAAACAAATCAAAATTGCTTTGAGTCCTGAAACTGACCAGATTCACTAGACTAAATAATGAAGATTGCTGAGAACTACTCTCAAACAAGCCAGACTCTGTGCCTGGAATAGGAAGAGGTTCAGATCAGAGTGGCTTGGAAAGGACCCAGACTGTTCAGCTGCCTACAGGCTGTGCAGCATACTCCAAGTTCCTAGCTGTTGTGAACTATCACCCATGCTTGGGTGGGCTCCGATGATGTACCAGTCTTTGAGTCATTTCTGATCCCATAAGTAACTCCTCACCCATATTCCCGTGAGCAACCCCAATAAAACTCATTGGTTCACTAAGTTGGACTTTGGTAGTATCTACAGTTTGGTCTGTTGTGGGTTCCCTATCTGGGGTGAATACATGTACTGTGTGTGCATGTACGCACGCGCATGCATGTACAAATTGTGTGTTATATCTCTAAGAAGTTTTGTTATACAACAATACCACTGTAACTAGTAACTACTAATGTCATGCATTTGTTCTCACTAATCCCTTTTGAAACCTTTGCCTCTTATTCCAAATATCTAACTGTATTTTAGAACTAGTCAAAAGTCCATGTTATTAACTTCTGTTTTCTTTAGAAATATGATCAGAGTTCTCTTGGTATTCACATAACCACCAAAATACAGCCTATTTAACAATTTCCCTCTTTATTCGAACACCATTCATTCCTTCCATCTTAGCTGACTGGCCGTGACCTATTCACTCCATGCCGATTTCTTCCCTCCCTCATGCTTTCATTTTAGCTCCTTCTAGCTATCCTCACTAAACCCTTTCTGTCCTTTAAAGTCAAGCCTCCAGCTCTGAACTTTCACTGTTCAAGATAGGTAGAGGTAGCTAGGTAGGTAGATAGGTATGTATGGAGACAGACAGACATAGATAGATATGGCTGTTCAGTACTTTAGGTTTAACTATCTTGCCCTGCCTGTTCTTTGTTCCTGGAATGTCAGTATTAATGCCTCTAAAAAGAAGCTCGTAGCTTGTTAAACAGAAACATGGGAAACAGCCGACACTTCCGTCATATTTTATTAATCTTCCAAAAGCTATACATTACTTTTAGTTGTAAGGCCAAATGATAGAAAAATATAAGTTTCAAAAGAGAAAACATACATATTTTAAAACTAATGGGCAGAGTTGGAGTGCTTACCCGGCATAAAGAAGGCCCTGGGTTTGATCTCTATTATATATATTAAAACGAACAAATGAATGACTAAGTAAATCTAGTGATGATCTTCTGAATGAAAACCTAGAATAACTTGCAACAGTATAATGGTTCTCATTCCCAGTAATCTCACATAGAAAGATACTGTTTCATTCAAATTTCGGTGTTTTCTCAAACTGTTCTTAAAAGTGGGAAAGGCTGCTCTAGTCATGTAAATACCAGGTTTCTTGCTGAAAGAAATGAAAATATAGAATGCAGGCTCAATCTGAATGGAATACAGGAGCAATACCTCCTCCCAAACACAGATTTTAACAACATACATTCTGAGAAATGGAAAAGGAAGCAAACCTTGGAAGGGAAAAAAATTGACTTCTACCTTTTACTAATGTAAAGGTTCAAAAGTATTTCAGAATAACATCACTTATTCACTCATGTACAAGTATTTAACAGCAACTACACACACTTTTAATACCTCACTACTAAAAACACATCCAACACTGGCCATTAGTTTGTACCTTGCAGTGAGGAATAAGTTATACTGAAACTGTTCTAGTCTCTATATTGAACTGATCTCCAATGCCAGTTAAAAATAATGGAAAAACGAGTCTTACTGGACATTTAAAAACACAGTATGATGAATCTGAAAGGCCTCACATTCTGCTAACAGGATAATATCCCACATGCCAAGGACACTAAACACATACCTTCATTGCAAGAGCAATTAAGGCTCCTTCAGTTGGCTTTCCCATCAGAGTGTTGTTCCTAATTACAGCATCATTGCACACACAGCCCGCCTAAAAGAAATGCATATGGACTATAAATCCATCACTCTGGCTGAAGTCATTGTGAACTAAGTTAACTTCTTGAATATATTTTTACCTCAACAATTCTGCTAACAGCTGGGTTATAGAATCCATGAACAACATCGCCATCAACAATGACTTCACCAAACTGATTATAGCCAACTCCAGTAACCTAAGGGTTAATAACACACACAGTATAGTAGTAAGGCTTAATGGCAGCCAAAAAACAGCCTGAGCTATATTCATGCCATTCTCTAGTCATGTTGTTGGTAATACAAATGCTTATAAGAAATCTAAAACACAATTTAATATTAGAAGAACAGAAATTCTATTTAGGGTGCTAATTAACCTAAAAAGATATTTTTGCCTGCTCAAAAATACATTATAAAAAGACAAGAAAACCATGAACAACATCTCTACATAACTAAGCTTAAATTAAATTTATATAACAGTACACTACAGCTTGCAAAAAAAAAAAAAAAAACTTCAAACCCACTATTAAAACATCCAGCCTCTCACACAGACCCAGGATCAGGTAATAGCTGAAACCTGGTTTCCAGGCAAACAGTCTAACAGTCTTAGGGGCAGTGAAGGACTCACCCTGGAACTGCTCTGAAAGCACAGTACATGGCCATATTAAATTTAAACAAGCCAAGTATCCCAAGTGGCTAGAGTCTAGGTAAAACAACTATCATAATGAAAATAATAAAGTTTAAAGAAATAATTAAAAATTATTAATGTCTAATATAAAATGATAGACTCTGAAGAGAAACTACTACCCTGCCGTCCATACACAAGCACAGGTGCTGCAGGATAATCCTTCTTTTACTCTATGTGTTGCTCTCATTGGTTGATAATAATAAGACTAGGCGGGAACCCCAAACGAAGATGTAGGGAAAAAGAAAGGCAGAATCGAGAGAAATGTGACCCATTTTTTTACCTGTTAGAGAACAGATAAAGCCACAAAACCACGTGGCAAAAAATGGATTAACAGAAATAGGTTAATTTAAGTTCTAAGAGCTAATTAGTAATAAGCCTGAGCAATAGACCAAACATTCTGTAATTAATGTAAGCTTCTGTGTGATTATTTGGGACTGGGCAGTTGGGACAAAAGAAAAGCTCCAGCTCCATTTACATATGGCGCTTCAAAAGGGCCAGAATTTCCACATAAGACATAACAAAACTTAAAAAAGGGTTCTAAACACACAAAAACAGAGTCAAGAGTAACTTCATAATTCATGTCTCTCATTGGCGGTAGCAGTACAGAACTGTGTCCCTTGGCCACAGCAGGCTTGATCTGAAACATGGAGGACTCCAATAAAAAAGGCTCCTCCTAGCCACTGCATGCAGGCTTGAGAGCACAGCTGCGCACTGCATGGCAGATTTTGAGTTTTTGCTCATAAAAACAAAAAGGGTTAGAGATTCACAGGAAGGGCAGATTCAAACAAAAAGGTCTCTGAACAGAGTACTTATAAATGTATGCAGGCTTGGGAGACAGAGGAAAAAGGGTAGAAACAGTTATAGATTTAAAAGAAAAAGTTTTAAAATAGTAAAGTCCTTAAGGGAACAGAGTAGAAATGTATATATTACACACACACACACACACACACACACACAAATATGGCACGCAAAAATGAAAAATACAGAGTCTGAATATTGTTTGTTATTCTGTTGTATTTTAATTTTTCTGACTGTTGAGGAAGGAACAATAGCTGCTAAGACACACTGGATTATAAATGTTGCTAGATTAAAGCAGCTTATATAATTGAAAATATCTTGTCTTCAAAATTTAAGTCAAAAGATATGATACTTCGGAGAAGAGATTATGCTTTTGTTTCCACAGGAAATGAGAAGCTCTGGATTCATTTGTGGTGAAAAAAAAATCCGATTTGATTAAGAAGACACACAAAAAATCTCTGATGGGAACAGATGGCCTAGATGATCCAACATGTCAGTGCACCTCTGACGCAATTTCCTCTGAGTTCTACGTCTAAAACAGCTTCAAGGCTACTGGCTGAGATGAACCAACCTCACAGAATATTGTAGCCAAGACTTAACAATTATCCCAATTTTCTCAGGGCCCCTCAAAGATCACCAGCACCCACCAATCAGCAGAAAGTAGCCTAGGAAACTAAGCACACATTCTCAAAATATTGGCTATAAATGTTTTTTATTTAAGAGGGCAGTTACAAATTATTATTGGTCACAATGAATGTCTTTCAAAAAGAAGAAAGGGGGATATGATATACAAATGTTGGGAGAAAAAGGTAGATTACTGAATTTACTTTAATCAAAAAACTATTAATCTTAAATATTTTACATTGGTATGAATTTTGGCTTACTGATACAAATTTAAAGTTAATTTTCTTATATTGTATGTATATTTCTATTCTTGTTTAAAGAATTATGTCAATGAAACTCATTTAAAGGTATAATGTATAATTAAAAATACAGATTAATAGTCATGTATAATATATAACAATATAATAGTCATCTGTAATTGTAAAATTACAGTCATGTTAGGTATGTTTTCAAGTTAGCACACAGACATATTTAGAGATGGTCTCCAAATACTTCAAAGATGTACAGAATATGGCATTTAATATATTTAATAATTAAGGATTTTCATTACAGTGAGACATCTGCTTCTGGCAGCAACAATCTACAGCAAAAAAAAAAAAAGATGATGAATATCAAAGAAACTGTATGGTGTTTACTTTCTTTATGGCAAAAGCTAGCCATGTGGGCAAAGAAACTGTCCTTGCCTCAATTTGTTGACAGTATGCTGTCCAAATTGGATAAGCAGGACACAAAAGAAAGTGACTGCCAAACTTTGCCAAGACAAGATATCCAATAAAGGCAGATTCAGATGAAAGAAAACCCATAAACTGTTTACAGTGTGTTTTAAAATATATGTAGGCTTGAGAGAGAAAAGAAAAAGGATAAAGTCCGAGAAAGAGAGAATGAGGAGAGAGAGAGAGAGAGAGAGAGAGAATAGTTGGGTGTGGTAGCTCACACCTTTAATCCCATCACTTAGGAGGCAGAAACAGGCAGATTTCTATTAGTTCAAAGCACAGCCTGACCTACAGTGTCAGATCCACGATAGCCAAGATACACAGAGAAACCCTGTCTCAAAAACACCAAAAATTAAAAAATAAAAATGAAAAAAATAGAGTAAAAAAATAAAAAAGATATGTAAAGATAAAAAGTACAAAAAGAGTGCAGTATGTATATTATTGTGTTTTCATTGAATTTTTTTGACTGTGAATGAGCTAACTACAGAGAGACATTTCATTGTAGGGGCTGCTAAGCTAACTCAAAACATGCATTTTAAAGGTATCTTGACTTCAAAATTTCAGTCTAAGGATGTGTTACTTCGGAAGGAAGTTCTGCTTTTGTTTCCACGGAGGACAGAAAGCTGTGGATTCCTTACCAGCTAATACAGTTTGATAAAGCAAGATACCCAGAAGCAATGGTAGCCCACATTTAGGACAGCTTCAGGACTGCTGGCTGAGATGAACCAAACACACAAGATACCCATGAAGGACAGTGCCCCCAATCAGAAGGAATTAGTCTAGAGTATGCCCAAATTCCTAAATATTGTTTATAAATATTTGTTTTCCTTTCAAGGGGTTGATTATAAATAGTTGATGGTCACAGTCAATTTCTTAAAAAAAAGTAAGGGAGGATATGATATAGGTCAAGATTTTGCACTGGTATGATTTTGGTTTATTGATACAAATTTAAGGTCAATATTGTTGTATTATATTTCTGCTCTTATTTAAGGTATTATGTTTATACAGTCATTTAAAAATCCAATGTATAATTAAGAAATACAGATTAATAGTCACCTAAAATAATCAAAATTTTAGTCATGTTAGTTAGGTTTTCCAGATAAACAGTATATATTTTAGTAAGATAACCTTCAAGCCTTTCAAAGACCTACAGAATGTGAGATTTAAAATATTTTAAGAACTTAAGTCTTCTCAAGAATGAGACATGTCTGCTCGTCACAGTACTGATTACTTCACTGAGGTTGATGGGCACTGAAGAAACTCATTATGGAATTAGACTTCAATGTGACAAGGGTAGCCATTTGAGCAAGAAACTTTTCTTACCTGGACTGCTTAATGGATGCTGTATAAACTGGACATACAGGACCCTCAGAAAAATGACTGCTGAACATGCCTAAAGAAGGTGAGACAGCCCTCCAGGGCTCTTGCTTCAAGATAGAATCTGCCAGACATTCCTCAGGATGTAGAAGAAAGTGACTGACAAACTGCCAATATAGGCGAAACAGTAAGAAGGAGTCTTTTCAAATTTCCTGCTTCATGGAAAAGTCTGCCAGAAACTATGAGCCTGTAGGCTGAAGATGGATGCCCCAATGTTACAAAAGAAATTTGGGCAGTAAGATGTTTCTATCAATTCTAGAGTTTTGGAACCTGCTTACAATGCTTTTCTTGTTTACTTAGATAATATTATATCCTTTGATGGAGTTAAAGACAGATAATTATAGATTTCCTTGTTTACATGACACAGTAAGTTGTAGCAGAAAGTAAATTAGGTACAAGAATTTGGACACACCAAGATAGTAGATATGGAGTATTTTCTCTGAATTTGTCAAATGCAAATGGACTAGAGGTTGTTGATTTATTGCCTGTATATATTGTAGTTACTATACTTATTGTATATAGTTTTTTATATTAGTTATAGCCTTCTTTCTTATTTTAGAAAGGGAAACTAGTGGCATTTCACTTGTATTTTAATAAATAAAACTTGCCTGAGGATCAAAAAAATAAAATAGTCACAATGGCCAGCCTTATAGACCAGGCAGCAATGACATGCATCTTTAATCCCAGTAGCCACACTAGTTGTCATAGAAACTGGGAAGTGCAAGCCTTTCAATCCCAGTGGTGCACACCTTTAATCCCAGAACTAGGAAGAATTATAAAAGGGGAGGAGACAGTTCTCAGACACAGTCTCATTCTACAATTCCTGGAGAAAGGATCACCATTTTGGACTAAGGTCAAGGTAAGAGTCAGTGGTTGACTATTTTGCTTTTCAGATCTTCTTGCTGAACTCCAATTTCTCTCTGAGTTTTTACTAATTGTGCTATACAACACAGCTCCTGCTCTTTAACAACTCATCGTCTAGTAGGAAGGAGGGAAGGAATTTTCAGTTGGGATAAAGACTGGAATACATTTGTAGCACACAGCCAGTTCTCAGTGCTCAGCAAGGGTTACCTTAAGAGTGGGGAGAATCAATACCAAAGAAAAAGAGACATTCAGGTATATTACATAGTGCACCAGCGACAAAGGTCATGGGGGAAATTTTGTCAAATAGAAATATGAAGCTAGTATGTTTCATGTACCATAGATAAGGGGGATTAGCTAAGGCTGGAAAAGGAAGGAAAAGGCCATGCGGAGCCTTAAGAGCCACAGTTCAGAATCCTCTGCACAACGGAGACAATTGGGGTGGGGGATCTGCAATTCTACAAAAGGCTCTCAAAGTACACAGAGTATGAGAAACAAAAATAAAATAAATACAGGAAGTCAAAAGGATCCATCAGAAAGCCAGATGAAAAACCATGAAACATAGTCTAGAGAAGCTGGCTACAAAAAGGAAATTTAGAAGGTCGAAACTGGCAGGAATTGGTGATGAGTTGGATGGAGGACGATTTAAAGGATGCAGAGAGATTCAAGTTTCTAAACTGTACACGCAACATGAAACAAGCGAAAAAATCACATGTAAAGAAAAGAGATTTTGAAGATAAGAACACCGGAATTGGTAAGCATTTTAAACACTACGTTTCTTTAAAAGAGTAGACTTTTTATAAAGAAAAACCTCAGTACCTCAGCATGCAGACCATCTGAAATAAATATGTAACAGTCATTTTATAAAGAAAAACCTCAGTACCTCAGCA
>NW_004949131.1:2210798-2216340 GCF_000317375.1 Microtus ochrogaster
AATATGTGAGTAACAGTCATTTTATAAAGAAAAACCTCAGTACCTCAGCATGCAGACCATCTGAAGTGAATATTTGAGTGACAGTCATCTCATTCTTCGTCAATGTTCCAGTTTTATCTGAACAAATCACATTGCAGCAGCCTAAAAATAAATCACTGGGCGTCACCACGAGAATCAGAGAAAAATATATTAACTTAGAAAATAAATAAAACACCTGGAAACAGTGTTCTAGTACTCTGAATTCCCAAGTCAACGGGAATTATAATTTCTTACATTGTGTTTGCTTCATCATAAGGTAAACTTTCTGAAGTTAGAAACAAAATTTAGATATTTACTTTTTCTTAGTTCCTAGAAACCTATTTCATATTGGTTTGGTTAATGACTTTCAGAATGTATTTTATAGGTAGTTTAGAAGATTCTGAAATGTAAACCCACATAATTTCTTTAGTCAGAGTTTTTCAAGGTATTATAAACAAAAAAAATGAACTTAAAAGAGTTTGGATAGCTAAACTGCTCTTAAAAGAAATTTTGTAATATTTTGAGAATAAAGTTGTCCAATAAATATAACCAAGATATATTTATTGTTCTTACTATAAACAAAGTCAACCTAAGCAGGAAACTGAGTTCTATAATAATCAACTATCAAAAAAAAATCTTCTATTAATTTTGCTCTAGGACTTCATTTGCAATATGGATATCAAAAATATGATCTAAGCATTAACACATTCCATAATGCATAAAGATTCCTCTTGAGAAATGAATTTTTAATTGCCTATTTTGGTTGTTAAAACTGTCCATCACTGTTTGGCCCCAATATCATTATACTGTTCCTAACAGAGAAACTGTAAGGTTTTGTGATTCTGCCGTGTGCACTGACACCTCACAGCACTTACCTAGCGTTTCAACAATAGGCAGTTTCTTCACGATAGCCCTTTTCTTCACCATTCTCATAACACCCAGGGCTAGTGTCACTGTGACCACAATTGGCAAACCTTCAGGAATTGCTGCTACAGCCAAACTATACACAATGAATAAACAGTATTAAAACTGAAGTTGACTAACATCACAACAATATTCCTAGTCCTGCTTCCTAACATTAACATTCCGTTCTACTTCTGTAATCATAATTTACATTTTCATCCTTTGTTTAGATGTTGATTACAAAGGCTGAAAGGAAGCAGTATTTACAAAACTACTTGGCAGACTGAGCATCCTGAAGGGCTAAACACATGCACACCCTCTACCTCTCATCTGAGCAATGGTGAAACGAAATCCTTTGCTCTTGTGCTTCCACTATGCCTTACTGTATCAAAAATATTTTTTAAAAGCACATCATGATTTATAATCCACATCTAACAAGGCTTCTCAATCTTTTGCTCTTTAGTCATTTTACAAATGGCATATAGAAAAATAGGTTATGAATAACTTCATTAGAATTTTTAAATCTTAATCCAAAACTATTCCTTGCTTTTTTGACAGTCTATATGCCTCTGGGAACAGTGGACTGTTCAACTGCAATTAAAGAAGCAAAAACATTCTAAAACACATTCCTAACAGATTCTAACTTACAATCCTGTTCTTCTTTGATGGTCTTGGTGTTTTGTGTGTTTGCTTGGGTTTTGGGGTTGCTTTTTACTTTTTGTAAGACAGTGTCTCATTACCCTGGACTAGGCGCAAATTCATGATCCTCCTGCCTCAGCTGGGTAGCAGACATGATCCACCAAACCAAACCAGATATTTTTGCAGTTGTTTTATCAGCAAGCAGCACTTCTAAAAATAATGAGGTCTCTTAACTTGGTGGGAAAGGAAAATCATATTTTAGGTAACTGTGAAATATTTCTGTTCTTAGATTTTGAAACATCAATTATCAATTATAGTAGTAATTTTCCCATTTCTGCATAACATTTCTTTGTAATCACATCTACACTCAAGACATTTCTCCACTTCCATATAAACAGTATGCAGTGAACAAAAATGAGCATTAAATATGAAAGAATGTCATATTGTTTTGGCAAAAAAAGGATGGTTTAGATTCTTATTGGAGATATTACATCAAAGAAATCTTTGCTGCAAAAATAACCAGGAGAAAAGGCCTTTTTCATTTTACCCTTAGAAACACACCACTCACTCATCAAGCTGGAAATTTAGATTACTTCAAGATTAATTACTTCAATTACACGGTTAACTTCATGCATTTTGACAGTCCAAAGAATTTCTATCTGGTTTCCTGCATTCTCTTTTGTCTGGTAACTGTCTAGTCACCTGTCAATTTTCCTCTTTGCCATTACAGTGCCAAAACTCAGAATTTTCACTTTGTTTAATGAAGGCTTCAAATATTTAGGGGACTCTAAAACAAGAAAACAAAACAAAACTTGCAAAAAAAAAAAAAAACCCTGAAAACCTATAAAGACCATCTCTAAGATTTCTTTTATTCTTTCCTATCTGGTAATGGGATATACTGATCAAAAACCCTAAAGGACTGTAAAATAATAATGGTTTATTACTATAACAATTTTCCACTTTCAGGCCATCCCATCATTCTACTTCTTTATATCAGTCATTGTTGGTACATAAAAAAATCATTGCTAAATTAATTCTTAAAGTAATAAAAGCAAAATGTTTAAAGAAATGAGAAAAATTAGATCACTAAAGTTTTCATCATCAATCATATATTTATACTTGAGTCCAATGGAATGACAGTTTTTATCCTGTTAATATTTTTTTTTAATTTTTGGAATGTTGACATATCCTGAAGAAATAATAAAAGCAATACTGTGAATCCTTATCAATAGAATGACTTAAAAGAAAAAATACTAAAGAACTAAACTTTCCCTATCATATGTAACGGTATCTCAAACACATTCCCCATTTTTATTTTTATTTCATATTTCATGAGCCACACACAGGGAGACACGTTTTTTAAAAGGAGAGTATCAGCCTGTGCTCTAGCTCCTTTACTATGTCACAAAGACCTTCAAGAGACGCTATCTCCCTGCTTATTCCTTAGAATATACTCAAGTTCTTCTTTGGAAATACTAATTTTTGTTTTATTTTTATATTTGAACTTTTCCATCCTGATCTACTATATAGAGATGCTACTCAGACTTTCTTTTCCTTAAGCTGACTAGGTAAGTTCTATTTCTTACATACCCACACATCACTTCTCCCTTTTCTTCCCTTCACAAATATCCTGAGCATCTGCTATTTATAACTGACTGAACAAATACTTGGACTAGGCATTAACCTTCAGACTTGTAATCACTTTCCTTTGTTGTTGGTACTGTCCCACCATCTTACAATGTAACCCGATGTTACTATAGATGAAAAGTGAATAAATGTTTCCTTTTCTTCAACTGATTAACTTTCTAATGCTGTTTCCCTAATGACCTGATATGAGGTATTGTCTAATTGATGCTGGGCCACAGCACTGATAATAAAAGAGATCACTAGCAATCTTTCTCTGGGTCTAAGAAAATAGTAAGTATCTCATAAGAAGTCACAGTTATGTAATATCCAGATACAGTGATTCTTTTAGCTACACCTGTATCTTTGCAAGCACTACGGGAAATGAGGCTACTGTAACTCAGTGCAATGCCGAACTCGGAACTTCATGACTATGTGCCTGAGTGAACGGCTCACTCTGCTGCAGAATACCCTGAACTGGCCCTGCTGCTGTCTTAAGGACACAGATACAGGATGGGGTCTGTGAAAACCACAGTTAAAACATTTAGTGCATCTTGTAGTGGGGATCCACAGATAATGAGAAGTCTGAAGACAACCCAACTGTACTTCTTTTGTAGATGGCTTGTATTCCTACAGTCTTTTCCATCTAGCTGGGTATATGATGAATTCATTCAGTCTCCGCGGACCCAGGGTACACTTTACCCTGCATGCTTTGTCCTGCGAAGATTTCCTGCATGGTTTTCTCTTACTTCTCCTTTAGAAATAATTCTACTCTGCTTTTATCTCATTATAGGTTATTATTATCTTTTTC
The DNA here is from genome assembly GCF_000317375.1 of Microtus ochrogaster. Taxonomy (NCBI): domain Eukaryota; kingdom Metazoa; phylum Chordata; class Mammalia; order Rodentia; family Cricetidae; genus Microtus; species Microtus ochrogaster. The sequence continues at coordinate 2,214,793 of NW_004949131.1, forward strand.
ATGTTTTTTTGCTTATTTCTTTAACTTTCTGCTTTTTCTCTTAAACTTCATATTGAATTTTTAATTTCAGCAATCAAGATCTTACATTTCTAGAAATTCTTTGTTCTCTGATGCTTTTCTACAATAACATGTTCCTTTTCCATGGATGACAAAGAATACTTGATGTTTAGAGATTTTCTTTTTCTTTGGAGGCTGATTATTCAATTAATACAGTGTGGTTCTCTATTTCATACTATGAGCTTTTGAGCATTTCTTGTCTACCTACATGTAAAAATGCAACAGCCAAGTCTGCTTTTCTCCACTGACAAATAAATAGGTTTCCATTTTTCCATGAGATCACTTCAATATATGGCTTTTGTGAGGCAATTCTTTAACTATATAGTATACATGTGTGTGTATATGTACACAGTTACAATGTTTATATATAGTATATCTAATATAATGTACATTAGATATGTATATTGTGTGTGTATATACATAATATACACAACAAAAACAGAATATGGCTTTTAAACTACTTAAGTAGAAACATTATATTCTTATGGGCTCCACATAAAACCAATCTCTATAATGAAAAGAACTCCCCTAGGGAAGAGATAAGAGACTGTATCTACAAATATTAGAACTTACCTTACACTAATAGTAAACATTTCCAGAATGTCTTTTCCTAGTAACCAGCCAACCAACATGATGATACCTAGAACAAAATCAAATACTAATTTTTCCTTTTTCTATATAATCACCTACAAAGGCTAGATTAACAAGCTCAAGGGTACATTAAAAAAAAAAGTATATCCTCTAGAGGCTGTCCTGAATGGGCATGTGCAGAGACTACAGATTCATCTTTGGCTCTGATGCACCCATTCATCTCTCAAAACAGAAACTAACAGTTCAAAGAGCATCGACAACATTTCATAGGATGAAATTGGAGGCAGATCTATAAAATACATAGGTCTTATACTATCAACTTTACAAACAACACTGTAATTTAACTTTACATAAATCAATAAGAGGTACTGTATGTGAGGTATGTACTTCCTTTGGAGGTATATATGTAGGACCACCTCCTGAGGTGATGACTGATCACCATACAGATACAAAACAAATATTCTAGCCGGGCGGTGGTGGCGCATGCCTTTAATCCCAGCAATCGGGGAGGCAGAGGCAGGCGGATCTCTGTGAGTTCAAGACTAGCCTGGTCTACAAGAGCTAGTTCTAGGACAGGCTCCAAAACCACAGAGAAACCCTGTCTCAAAAAACCAAAAAAAAACAAAAAAACAAATATTGTAGGGACTGTTTCACTGAAACTACACAAGGGAAAAGACTGCTTTAAAATGCATTACTGACTTTAAAACACTAAGAATTATAATAATTAAAACAGTAGGAGAATTTCTATATTAAAATTCTAAATTAATATATGTGTTGTATATAAATAAGATAAAGACATCATTTCAAGCACTCGGGAGGCAGAGGCAGGCGGATCTCTGTGAGTTCGAGACCAGCCTGGTCTACAGAGCTAGTTCCAGGACAGGCTCCAAAGCCACAGAG
>NW_004949131.1:2216440-2275295 GCF_000317375.1 Microtus ochrogaster
TTCGAGACCAGCCTGGTCTACAGAGCTAGTTCCAGGACAGGCTCCAAAGCCACAGAGAAACCCTGTCTCGAAAAACCAAAAAAAAAAAAATTCAAAATAGTAAATAATAAATTATAAAACTAGTAGTACCAGAATAATTAACTTTTGAGTAAGAAAGTTACAACTCTACCTTAACCTACATAATTTTAAAAATAAGTATTTTATTTAAATTTAAATTAACTGATTATGTAGAAGCAAAAGGCATTTTTACACAGTTTCTGATGCCATCTATAAACTACACAATGTTTACAACAAAGAAAATACAGCGTCCTCCTTGGTTACCATTCCATTCTGATTTTTTTATTTGTTGAGAATTTCACACATGTATACAATGTATTTTATCCAGCTACCCTCCCCTCCTCCAGCTCCTTCCTGGATACATACTCCCACACATATATTTCCCCCTCAACTTCAAGTTTTCAATTCTTTTATAACCCAGGGAGCCTAAACAGTGTTGCTCTTATGCACATGGGTGAAGGGCCATCCACTAAGGCATAAACAATCTACCAGGGGCCAAACCCTAATCAGCAGCCACAACTGCCACTCTTCAGTTAGGGGGTGGAGTTTCATGAGCCCCTCCATACTAGAATGTTCACTGACTTTATCTTGTGCAGGTCTCATTCAGGCAATTACAGCTGCTCTGAATCCATGACACAGGATCATCATCGGATCCTGTCACCTTCTGGAGACACTGTTTGTGACTCTTACAACCCTTCTGCTACCTCTTCTACAATATTCCCTAAGCCTTAGTGGGGTTTGCTATAGACGTCCTGTTTAGGGATGAGCACTCCAGTCACTGATTCTGGACTTGGACCAGGTGAGCCTACTACTCACTGTCTACTAGAAAAAAGCAGCTTCTCTTTGAAGATGAGAGCTGCACTCATCTAAGGACATAAGAATAAGTATTCAGAAGGCAGCTTGATACTATGTTCATTTAGCAAACAACAGCAGCAGGCTCTCCTCTAAGCCTATGACCTCCTCAGCTACAGTTACAGTTACAGGCATCAGTACCTTGCTGCGAAGCTGATAATCTTTAAATGAAATAGTAAAGTAAGCCAGGCATAGTATCATCGTCCTGCAATCCCAACCCTTGTGAAGTACAGCAAGACCTGGAGTCCATCTTTGACTACAAAATAAGTATGAAGTCGCTATGGTCTACATGTTACCACAGTAGTAAAATTGAGCATTAAAATTTAAACTTATATAGTGGCTAGAAGTATAGCTCTATAGTAGACCATTTGATTGGCACGTGTGAGGCCCTGGATTCAATCACCAGCACCAAAAACAAAGAAACGTGAAAATTTAAACAATAAGAAATTAATCTATAGCACTATTCTTAAAGTAAACATCTTTCTAAATGTGAGGATGATATATTCCTCGGATGATCAAAGCTTACAACTACTTAGATACTTGTTACCTCAATAATTTTATTTCTGAAAGTGTATCCCAAAGAAATGAACAATGTTTACAATATGCTATTAATAATCTACACTGGAAGGATAATACATATGAATTAAATACAATCAGAAAATCGAAGTAAATATCTGAAAAGATACAAGATTATAGATCCAGAAAACAGAATAGTACAGTATCTTTAACTCTGCTGTTGGTCAAATGACCCTCGACCAAAGAATGGATAAGGAAAATGTGATACATTTACACAATGGAATACTACACAGCAGAAAAAAATGACATCTTGAAATTTGCAAGCAAATGGATGAAGCTAGAAAACATCATATTGAGTGAGGTAACCCAGACTCAGAAAAACAATCATCATATGTACTTACTCATAAGTGGTTTTTAAACATAAAGCAAAGAAAACTAGCCTAAAAACCACAATCCCAGAGAACCTAGAAAACAATGAAGGCCCTAAGAGAGACATACATGGATCTAATCTACATTGGAAGTAGAAAAAGACAAGATCTCCTGAGTAAATTGGGAGCATGGGGGCCACGGGAGAGGGTTGAAGGGAAGGGGAGAGGCAGGGAGGGGAGAAGAGAAAAATGTAGAGCTCAATAAATCAATTAAAAAAAATCTGCTTTAGGTCATTATCAACTTAAGAGAAAGAAGGAAAAGAAAGACAAAGGGGAAGGGAAGGGGAAGGATGACGGTGAAAGAGGAAGAGACAAACTACGAAGAGCCATCGACACTATCACAGCTGGAAAGACAAGTGCTGAAATGTTCAGAGAGATGCTCACTGAACACACATAGGAATTACAGATGCTCACTGAACACACATAGGAATTACAGCTCTGCTTTATCTGTTCCCAGAGTCGGGTTTATAATTTTAAAAAAATGAGAACTAAGCTAAAAGGAAACAGGGGAGCAAAATAAGATAGCCTTTATACTCAACAGAAAACAGATTTCACACTCACATTCAACAGAAAACCCAGGAAGCCAATGAAATGGCTCAGTGGGTAAGGGAGCTCGCCATCACACCAGACAGCATGAGTTCAATCCCCAGAACCCATGGAGACCTGAATCCCAGAAGTTGTCCTCTGGCCTCCAAATGTGTGCAAATATATGTGCAAAATAAATATATAAAAACAACAAAAAAAGAAAACACAAGTAAGAATTACAAACATACTCACTCTTCTCTTACCTATTATACCAAAGGAGTAAAAGGACAGCTGTTTGCCTAAGAGGTCCATGCTCTTCTGCAGAGGGGTTTTCGGGGCCTTGACAAATTAGAGAAGATTGCCACAGTAAGTTAACTGCCATACATTTTCCAGGTGCCAAGAACTCTGCAAAGCACTCGAAATGCATTTCTGAGCTGAGCACAGAACTCTGCTAGAGATTAACACTTTTACCTTCATTGAAGAAACTGAGGCCTATGCTCTCAGTGCAGGTCACACAGGAAGCAGTGACAACTTTCTGCTATAAAGACCTGGCTTACCTGAAAAGGTTTATTGCTATGCTTCCCACTAAGTTTAAAAAAAAAAAAAAAAAAAAAAACTCTCTCCTGCCAGCCTCTAGCAGACTTCACTGCTGTCAGCTATTCCTGCCATTTTCCAGTTCTCCTCTCTGTACCCACAAACATGCCTAGTGCCCAAAGTTTATGTTTTATCCTGTACCTCCCTGATCTGCTAATCTTTAGTGATCTCGCACTGCCAAGCTTCATGTTCGACATTATACCACAAACTGGGGTTTTGGAAGGTTAGCTAAGAAATCCAGATGATTATGAAAGAACATAGCATTTACAGATTGCAGTTTTCACACACACATGCACACACACAACACAATAAAATTGTGTTAAAATTCTGGGTAAAATATATGTAATCCTATGGTCAAAGGCTATCAGTGGCAGAACATGAGCTGAGTATATGCAACACATTCAGTAAAATCAGGTTAAAATTAGGTTAACAACAAAACAGAACCATTTTCTGTAAGGAATAATACCTATCCAAAAAGTGGCTATGAATGGCTTCCTAACAGAAACAATGAATAAAAGTAAGAATCTTTCAGAACAGTAACAATGTAAATTCCAGCCCTTCCAATTTTAAAATTCCCAATTGATTTTGTAAGCAAAAACAATGAGTAATATCCTGAAGAAAATAGTCTTAATAGTATATGCAAGAATCTATATACACTTATTTCTACTTAAGATAAAAAAAAATTACAGATTTGAATAAACCGCTGACACTAAGTACTCACTTCTTCTGCTTGCATCATCTTAAAAACCTCTCCAAATTCAGAATTTTCTCCTGTTCCAATAACAATACCCTAAGGGAAAAAGCAGGAAAATTCATTATATTCAGATGGAATCACTGGTAACAAAGAAAGAAAAAAGGAGTGAGGCTAAGTGGAGAGCAAAGACCAGATCTAGGAGATAGATAAATACTCAGATTCCCATTGCAAATGTACATGTTTATGTTACTCCTATTAATAATTACCCCTTTAAAATACAGACCCTGGAAACAAACTGATCCAAATGTGGGGCCCATATACTCAATAAACATTTAACATTGCTTCTTGTAGTTCCCCACTCCAACCCCACTTCTATGAATGAACTTGTGCCTTCTTTTAAAAAGTTATTTATTTGTGTATTTTTTTTAGGTATGGACACTATGCCTGCATGTATGCCTGTAGGTCAGAAGAGGGTACCAAATCCTCCTATAGATGGTTGTGAGCCACCATGTGGTTACTGGGAATTAAACTCAAAACTCAGTGCTCTTTAACTGCTAAACCAGCTCTCTAGCCAAAATGGCGGCTTTTATAGTGGTAAAATATTAGAAACCAGGAAACAAAATAGCTGAAATACATCATTAGGTGAAAAACATATAGTGAGAATATTATAACCAGTGCTACTTAAAAAAAATAAAAACTAACCAAAAGGGAGAGAGAGAGGAAAAAAAATTTAAGAAAATTTCATCAGCAAGTAAAGACTCCTGCGGTGAGTCTGCTGACCGTGCAGCTATACAGAGCTAGAGACAAGTGACTCCACAAAGTTGTCCTGACCTCCAAGTACATGCTACGGTGCCCATTTACCTAAACATACATATTCTAGAAAAAGTTATTTTTTTAATGAAACCACCTTTTTTAAAGAGAAGAATCATAATCACCTTTGCTTTGCCACATCTGACCAGTGTTCCCATGAAGGCAATGTTACTTCTGGATGCAAGATCTCCATTAGCAGCAGCTGCCTGAGGAGCTGTCACCTTAGAACAAGGAGTTGTCTCGCCTGTCAAGCTGGACTCATCAATGGAAAGATCCACAGCCTTGGAAAACAAGTGTTCCATAATTTTAATTTATAGTACTTTTCACATTTCAAGAGTTCAAGACCACCCCACTTCTTCCAATATTCACATTCAGCCATTAGCTACATCTTATTTTATATTCATTAATTTAAGACAAGACTAGATCAGTATAAACAAATACCTTAAATGAGTCAATAAAACCTGATGCATGCAACAAGGAATGCTTACCATAAGAATATGTTAACCTAAAATTCAAAATACAGCTAAAGAAATGGAGACACCAGGTGAACCTACAGCTAAGAACCCAACTTTCCTAACAAAACATATTATTGTTTAGTTTTCCATGTCTCAAAGTATTCATCTTTTTAAGTATAAAAAATGCTATTTTAGGTGAGAAAACTACTATCTATGTGACCTAGATCAGTTTCTGAAGCCAGAATCCGCAGAAGAATATTGCCCAAGAGTAGGGAGCAGAGGAAGCCCTACATGACTGCAGTACTGAATGAGTGAGAGCTGCTGACGGGGCCATGTCAAGGATGACAGCCTCAGTCCCATGGGAATGGCAAAGCCTCCTCCTCCTCCACCCTCACACTGGGAGGAGGATTTGAATTTAAGTCCCAGCAACCACATATGAAGTCAGGCATGGCGACAGGGGATTGTAGTCCCAGTGTTGGGGAAGTACAGACAGGAGCCTAGGGCTCACTGGTCAGCAACCATCACCTAATCTTGATGTGGGAGTGTCATATATCAATCTGTTGATTTCATTGGTTAAGCAATAAAGAAACTGCTTGGCCCTCATAGGTTAAAACATAGGTGGGAGGAGTAAACAGAACAGAATGCTGGGAGGAAGAGGAAGTGAGCTCAGAGATGCCATGCTCCTCTCCACTGGCCAGACACACACAATGAAGCTCCGACCCAGGATGGACGTAGGTTAGAATCTTCCCGGTAAGTGCACCGTGGGGTGCTACAACATTATTAGAAATGGGCTAGTCCAGGTGCGAGAGTTAGCCAAGAAAAGGCTAAATATAATAGGCCAAGCGGTGTTTAAAAGAATACAGTTTCCGTGTAATTATTTCGGGTAAGCTAGCCATGTGGGCGGCCGGGTGCCAGGGATGCAGCCCACCGCTCCTATTACAACATAACCTAGATAGAGTCTAGGGATCCAGTGAGATGCCTTATCTGAAAAAAACGAGACAGCACCTGAGGAATAACATCCAACACTGATCTCTTATCTCCACATGCACGCGCACACACACCCACACACAACAAAATATTTTTAAATATATCTGAAGTTGATTTTATCCCTGTCTATAAATTGCTGACTTTCTAATACTTAATGAAGAAAAGGGTCCCTGAAATTTTGATAAGCTAATTTTTTAAAGCATGCCTACTATCTGCTATCACCCCAAGAGAAGCAGTTATACCACTCCACAAAAATAAAATTAAGAAATATGGCCTTGAGGGCTGGAGAGATTGTTCAGTAATTAAAAGCACTGGTTGCTCTTCCAGAGGACCCAGGTTTGACCCTTAGTATGGCAGATCACAACTGTCTATAACTCCAGCTCCAGATTTAATGCTCTCTTTCAACCCCCTCAGGCACCAAGCATGCAAATGGAGCACAGACACACATGCAAACAAAACCCAATACCCATAAAAGAAAATAATAGGCTTAAGTTTTTTTAAGAATCTTGAGTTTTATATATATACATACATACATACATGCATGCATGCATGGCTGACTTCACAAGAAAAAAAATTAACTGGCTAAAACCCTCTGTGAGGAAGCCTAAACATCAAACTTACAGACTAGAAAAAAGTGAACTGTATTAACTATGCTTAAGGAACTAATAGAACCAAGAAACAAACTTTATATTAAAAAAAAAAAACTTAGTAGAAACTACATAAGGAAATGATTGGAAATCTGGAGGCTGGGACTATAGCTCGATAGTACAGGACCTGTTTGGGTTATGTAAGACACAACACAGTTAATCTATCAACATTTATTATATAAACCAGGAACTGAAAATAATACCTGAGAGAGAAATTACTTAGAGGAAGTTCAACATTAGAAATTAAAAAGAAAAAAAGCAATCAATAACCCGGAAGCTGAGACAATTACAAATCGCCAGTACAGGGGTTCAAGAGATGGTTCAGATGTTAGGAACACCTGCTACTTTTACAGGGGACCAGGCTTCATTTCTCAGAACCCACATGGTAGCTCACAAATCTGTAACTCTAGTTCCTAGAGATCTGACATCCTTTTCCAGACATGTTTCAGATATCAGGCATGTTCATAATTCTCATACACACAAAATATTGTTCCAAATCACCACTTGAGCTAACGATATAGCTTCATGGTTATGAACACTGGCTATTCTTCCAGAGAACCCAGGCTCAATTCCCAGCATCCATCTGAAGGCACGTATCTACTGTACCTCCAGTGCCAGAGGATCAGATGCCATCTCCTGACCTCCATGGGTACTACCTGGTACCTAGTGGCAAAATACCCACACAAATAAAATAATAACAAAAATTTTAAATAAGAATAAAATAAGAAATTCTTTAAAAATCGCTAGTCTAGAGCCGGGCGGTGGTGGCGCACGCCTTTAATCCCAGCACTCAGGAGGCAGAGGCAGGTGGACCTCTGTGAGTTCGAGGCCAGCCTGTCTACAAGAGCTAGTTCCAGGACAGGAACCAAAAAGCTACAGAGAAATTCTGTCTCGAAAAAAAAAAAAAAAAAAAAAAAACGCTAGTCTAAAGAGCAGAATGAAAAAAAAAAAAAAGTAAGAAAACTAGAGATGAAGGATGTGTAGGAGACACTACCAAGCAGAACAATACACTACAGGCATTCCAGAAGAAGAAAGACGAGCAATGAACATCTGACTACATAATGGTCGACAACTTTCCAAACTTGATGGAAAAACACAAATCTAAATAATCAAGAAGCTCAATCAATTTACAATGAGACATATTTTTTTAAAAAATGTTGGGCAGGCAGATGACAAAAAAATCTTTAAAACAGCAGAAAAAGCAAGTTTATCACTTAAAGTCAAAAAAAATTTAACAATCCAATTCTTATCAAAGTCCACAAAAGGAGTTTAGAGAAAGAGCTCAGAAGTTAAGAGTACTTGCTGCTCTTCCAGAGAACTGGAGTTTGGGTCTCAGAAAACCACTTGGTTTATTTCCTAGCTTGGGGATGGAATGAACTCTCCACCCTATTTTTGAGGCAAGGTTTCTCACTGAACCTAAAAGCTCACTGTGATGCTTACTGTTCTCAATTTCACAGAATCTAGAATCACTCAGGAGATGGGCTTCTAAGCAGGTCTGTAGGTCAGAGATTCCCAACCTGTGGGCTGTGACCCCTTTGGGGACTGCATATCAGATATCCCGTATTTTCAGATATTTACATTACGATTCATAGCCGTAACAAAATTAGTTATGAAGCAGCAACGAAATAGCTTTATGGTTGGGGGTCACTACAGCGAGGATCTGTATAAAGGATCTCAGCATTAAGAAGGTTGAGACCACTGCTATGGGGTATGACCTTGATTACACTAATGGAGGTGGGAAGACCTACCCACTACAGGTGGCACCATTCCCTCGGCTGAGGACAGTCTAAAAGAGCAGAAATCAAGTCAAGCTGAGTGCTAGCATGCCCTCTTCTAAACAATGGAGTCAGTTATTCCAAGCTCCTGATAGCCTGACTTCCCTGCCAGCATGGACTGCAACCATGAACTGTGAGCTAAATTGTTTTTTGACAGAGGATTTTATCATAACCACTAAAAAAAAAAAAACTAAGACCATGTGTCCATGCTAGCAAGCACCAGATCTCCCTGTTTCTACCATAATTCTGGTGTTCCAAACATGTGCAGTCTTGCCCAGCTTTACCATGGGTCCTAGAGATCAAACTCAGGCCTTCTTACTTATAATATTCTGATCCACTCAACCATCTCCTCAGCCCTAGGGAGCACAACTTTTAAACTACAGTCAGAACACAGCTTGAGATCACATTAATTATAAGAGGTCATGAAAAATTTGACAACAGTGAAAGATTTCTGAACATCCAATAACCGTACAATCAAATGCATAATAAATCTGAGGGTTTTTTCTGCCAGGACTCACCCATGTTGAACTGTGCAACTTGACTGCTGCCTGGTTCTAAACACACAACATACACTTTGTGCATACAGTCACACCACACACTGCCTAAGTATTTTATGAACTGGAAGGCTTTTATTGTCCGTAGAAAGGTTTCTGCTGTTACATAAACATAATAGTTTACTAATGATGAAGACTTTCAATATTCTTCTGGCATCAGTCCTTAACAAGTAGGTATCAAATCAGTATAAGTTTTGTTTGTATAACGATAACGTTAGAATATTTTATCTTAAACATTACTATATGAATTGTTAACACAAGTTTCACAAGAAATGATGAATTTTGGCTTGGGATTAGGGCAAATTTTTCAATAATTTCAGAAATAACCTTAAACATACTTCTGCCATTTTGTGTTATGTGTTTATGCAAAGTGGCATTCTCAGCATTAATAATTATAAAATGAAAATATTGATCAATTCTGGAGAATATTCATTTTGCTCAGGCAGGATTTTTATTTTTAACAAAAGGTTTGTTTTTATCAGTGTTTGCCCCTGCATGTATGCTGTGATGACTATTATTGGTTGTCAACTTGACAACAATGGACCACTTCTTCCATGGAAAGACAATGTTTTGTCCTTCCTTACTGGAGTAGATACTTATTCTGGTTAGGAATCTGTCTTTCCTGAACATAATGCATCTGACAAAACCACCATACAGGAACTTAGAGGATGCCTATTCCACCACAATATTGTATTCCACAAAGCATTGCTTCTTACCAAGGATCTCACTTCTCAGCCAGAGAAATATGAGATCATGGAATCCACCTGCCTCACCATGTTTCCTACCATCCTAACGCAACTGACCTGGCAGAAAGGCAGAGGGCCTTTAGAAGACACAGTTACAGCACCAAATAGCTGGCTGGCAACAGCCATAGGGCTAGGGGAGGTTCCCAGGAGGCAGGCAGTATGTACTGTGAATTGGCATCCAATACATGGTCCAATTTCTCCCACAGCCAGGACCCACAGGTCCAGCAATCAAGGGGTGAAAACAGGAATACTTTCACACTCACTATTACACCTAGTGACACACCAGGAAAATTTTAGCTTCCTGTCCCACCAGGGAGAAGTCTGAGCTTCCAGTCAATGGCATGTTTGCAGTGGCTCCTGGCAGGAGCACTCCCCTCTAGAAGCAAAACTTCTTGGCATGACCTGTAAGAATGTAACAGGGGTATGACAGCTTGGTTGACAACTCAACAAAATAGAGACACTTGTGAGAAATTTTTATTTTCTTTATTCAATCATTTGAAGTGGGAAGAACCACTTCTAATCCAGACTTTTTGAGGTGGGAAGATCCAACTTTAATCTGGGCCACACCCTCTGCTAGTAGTCCATATAAAGAACATGAAAGAAGGAAGCTTGTTCTTTCTCGCTGCCTGCTAGCTCTCATTGGCAAGTCCATTCCTTCATACTTCTTAGGGATTCCAATGTACACTGAAGACCAACTGAGACATCTAGGCTTGTGGACTGAACAACTACTGGACTCTTGAACCTTCCATTGGTAGACAGATAACCACTGCTGGACAAGCTAGACCACAGTCTGCAAGCCATTCTAATAAATCTCTCTCTGTTTTTCTGACTGTGTGTGCACGTGTGCATGCATACGCATATTCATTCTCTGGTGCTAACAAAGGCCACAAGAGAGCATTGGGTCCCCAGAAACTGGAGTTACTAATGGTTGTGAGCAAACCCAGTTCTCTGCAAGAGGCATAAGTACTCTTTAAATACTCAGTCATCTCTCCAGTTCAAAATTTAATTCGTTATGCAAAAATTAAAAAGTATTCCCATCGCATTGATTAGCTTGCTTTCCCTTTAATAAATGATAAATTATATGCATACTGAAGAACTGTCATTTTTTTGTGATGTATTATCTGTTAATGCTTCATTTGCAGATATACTTTATATGCCTACATTTGGGGTGACAAAAAATTTCTCTGGCAAAAGAAGTCATAAGTGGAGGGGTCTGAAAACACAGGTAATAGCACTGCAGTGATGTAAATAATAAAGCAGCAAAAGCCCTTCCCTACTAGAAGTGTTTCAACATAAGCGGATTAAATTTACTATGTGTATACCCATAAAACAGAAAATCATATGGCAATAAAAGGTAATAAAGTACTAGATGAAGTACCTGAAAATATGTTAAGTGAAACATACAGACAAAAAAAAACCCTACATGTTATATGATTCCTTAAAGTTAATAAAATGTCTAGAATAAGAAAACATACTTTTGTGTCAAAAGAAAACAGTGGCTAAAATCAGTGGCTATTGGAGGTAAAAGCACAGTCAATGTTAAAAGATAAGGAGTTTTCTTTGAAAAGATATGAAACTTTATAATTAGCTTGTGGTAATGTGAACAGACTGAAAACCACTAAATGTTAGAGTTTACTTGTGCATGTCTTATCATATGTGAATTATTTCTCTAAAAATACTTAGGACAAGTATGGTGGCTTCAAACCTATGCTACACTGAGGAAGGAGGGGGCCAGACTGATCAATATTTTAAGAACCTCTTCCAAAATAACCTGTCTCAGAATATAAACAATGGATTCTTAATGAATTGATAATGAGGTGGGTGAAGCAGCACTTTGGCAGGAACTGGTTCATGTACAGAATCTTGCACTTCCAGACCATGGTCCCAGATGATTTCTGTGCACTTCCACAGGAGAGATGCATTGTTAGGCAACTCTGCCTCTCACCAAGAAAGTAAAGTACACATTCAGTAGAAACCACACTTCCATTGTTTACTTAGCTCTTTTCTAAGATTACAATAGGATATTCTCGTGTGATTCTGAGCAGTGTAGTAAGCTAGAGTCAGATGTACAGTTTCATTGGGTAAGCAATTAATACAGTGCACTGTGTGCCTTAATCCCGGTTAGGTACAGGCAATTGTTTCTGACACAGTATTTTAAACTTTCAGTGGGTCTTTTGAGACAAAACCTCCGCACTGAGTCCAGGAGTACCTCTGCTCCAATTGTCACGGAGGTTAATACTCTTCTCCTTTCCTCTCCCACACTGTTTTTCAAATATCATGGCTACATTGCATGAAGCATTCTCTGTTCGCTACTATGCCAGAAATAATGTCTCTTCTCTCAGTTTCTATTTTTTAACTTCTCTTACCTGATTACTGACTTCTATCATACACTGATCTGTGTTCACAAATACTGGATTCCCTAAACAACATAATTCTATCACCTCTGTCTGCTACAGTACCTACCTCAGGCTGTCATAAAGGTATGCTAACTGACTAAGTAGATAACTCTAAAGACTTTACAACAGAACAAATATATATAAGGGGGGGACATGCTTACACTTGTCACTATTTCAGTCACAATACTAAATATTTCAAGTAAACTATGTGTTAATCATTAGATCTGCTAACCATTTAATTAATTGATATCCATGTACCCTCAATTTACCTCAAATAAACGTAAGTCCGCAGGAACTCTGTCTCCCACAGAAAGGCAAACTGTGTCACCTGGAACCAAGTCTCGGGCGAGTGTATGCTCCAATTTTCCTTCACGCACACTGTAGCATGAAATAGAAATCATCACAGTAAGAAAACCATACTATTTCCCTTTAAGACTACATGAACCTGTCTTAAGAAAAACACTGTTACTTCCAAAGAGAGAAGTCATATATAAAAACTTAGAGCAGGCTAGAAAGAAGGCTTAGTAGTTACAAAAGCACATGATGTTCTTGATGAGGACCCAAGTGTAGTTCCCAGCACCCACATCAGGCAGCTCACAACTGCCTAAAACTCCAAAACCAGAGAATCTAACACTTCCTCCTCAAGCACCAGAACTCACATGCATATACCCACACAGACAGACACACATAGACATACACACACACACACACACACACACACACACACACACACACACACACAATTACTTAAAACAATTTTTAAAAATTAATCTTTAAAAAAAAAACAAAAAAAGCTAGACATCATCACACATTCCTTTAATTCTAGCATTTGTAAGGCAGAGGCAGGCAGATCTCTGAGTTTGAAGATGTCCTGGTCAATGTCACAAGTTTCAGGCCAGTCAATGCTATGCAGTAAGACCTGTCTTAAAAAGAAAAAAAGGGAAGGAAGGAAGGAAGGAAGGAAGGAAGGAAGGAAGGAAGGAAGGAAGGAAGGAAGGAAGGAAGGAAGGAGAGAAAGAGTTAAGCATTTGATTAACTGTATGCTCTTATAAAAATTACAAGGCCGGGCGGTGGTGGCGCACGCCTTTAATCCCAGCACTCAGGAGGCAGAGGCAGGCGAATCTCTGTGAGTTTGAGACCAGCCTGGTCTACAAGAGCTAGTTCCAGGACAGGCTCCAAAACCACAGAGAAACCCTGTCTCGAAAAACCAAAAAAAAAAAAAAAAAAAAAAAAAATTACACAGGTAAGAGAGGGGGAAATCCTTACAAAAATTGATTAGCTACTCAAATATGAACACTGAGGCTAACATGAGATTAATTTCATGACACTGTTTCCATAAGAGAGTGCCTACAGGTAAAGCACGGAAAGCACAAGAGAGCCGAACTGAACAAAGTCCTGTCAACTGCATCCCTGCCCAGCTACAGGAAGACAGGAGGCAGAAATAGAGAATCCCCACAAGTCCCCTCAAGGCCAGCACACACGGTGATGAACAAGACAGACTCTGCCTCAAAAAATGTGGAAGGTGAACGCCAACACCTGATGACCTTCCTAGGTATGTTGAGGCACATGTATGCCCACACTCACAATAGGAATATGCACATACCTGAACAATTAAAAAAAAGACAGTTGAACAAAGCTTTCTCAAAACTACCAGTAATGCAATGTTTGCTATACTGATCAGACTTTTCTTGTCATATTCAATAGTTTTCTTTATGTTAAAACAAAGCTTGAACAATAATGCTTACAACGCTAGTCACATTCAAATTCTACTTTTTTAAGGTGTAGAACTCTAAAGTAAAAGGAACATACCAATGGCATTCTGGTGGGACAAGTTTACTCAATTCTTCAAGAGATTTTTCTGAACGATATTCCTAATTTAAAAAAAGGTAGAATTTAATATTAACATAACACAAAGGAATTTACATGGTCCTTTTATACTTAAATATTAATCATTATCACTTAAAATTTTCTCCCAATTCATATCTTGATTTACTTATCCTTATATTAAATCATAAAAATTTGTTCCTAAATTATTATAATCAAACAATTATGAAAATTATATATTCTCAATTATACACTTTAAAAATCAATGTGCAAATCTAAGATTGTTCAGAAGGAAATGAAATCCAATTACTGCATCCAAAGAATACATTAAAAGTTAACATAATTGAGCCTTAGTTTTAACATAATTTTACATTTGAGTTTAGCAACCAATAAAGCCAAAATACTAATCTGTACGTAATTTTACTCTGAGGACTTAAGTCCACACTAACTACACTCGTTTGTGGAATATATTTACTTGGAAATAATAGTGTGGCTGATAATATTCCGACGCTCACTTTTCTTGCCAACCTGAATTATATGAAAGGGGAGCTGCCGAGAGGCCCTGTGCTGTTCTGCAATCACACCCTTCCATGCACACAGCCAACAGCTATGGGTCAGGAGCATCTTCCAGCTCACTGCACTGCTTAGCCTACGCTTCCATTAGCACTGGTGCTTCATATGGCCACAAGGCTATTCTTGCTTTGTTTCTAATCTTTTGGTTTGAAGTTAAAAGGTGAGGGACAAAAGCAAAATAGAAGATAAGGAGAGTCTTGAAATACCTGCCATGTTAGCAATCACTAAGTCTACCTGTCATCAGCTGCAGAGTATCTCAGAACTTTATCAGTCACTACCCAGACAAGAGGGACAAATGTAAGCACAATCTAAAAATATAAAAAATTATTAGGTATGCCTCTCAATCCACCAACCACAGTGTAGAATTTGGAAGTTTTATACAAAATTCAGTAAGGGTAGAAAATACTAGCCAACTGTAGTCTCCAGTAACTAATCAAACAGAAGCTATCAGTCTTTATCTTTGTAAAGCTGTTGTAAATCAGGTCATTCTATGACAGTGCTAGGTAGCCAGTGACTTGAAGGGCTGGGCAGAAGGAAAATGGTGGGAAGAATGGTTTTGATTTGTTTGTAAAAATATTTTGTTGCTTTCTTAAGACATGTTTGAGGAAAGGAGTCAAATCTGTATAAAAACATACTTAATTATAAAAATTAAACTTTTCATAATGTTTTGGAGCTTTTTTTTATTTCTCAGTTGTTTGTGGTTTGAATGTGAAATATCCCATAGGCTCATGTGGTGGTATTTTTGACAGTTGTAGAACCTGTAGGAACATAGCTTCATTGGAGGACATGGGTCAGTCACTAAGGCTGGCCTTCAAGTTTTTATTCTAACCCACTTGCTGCCAGCTCTTAGCTCTCTACCTGCAGGTTTAAATGCAACTAGCCACAAGCTCTTGCCTCCTGCCACCACATCTTCCCTAAACTCAATTCTTTCTCCCTCAAGTTACTTCTGGCCAGACACTGGCTCACAGCAATAAGGGAAGTAGCAATGTAGCATCAAATAAAATACCACTGAAACAGCAACAAGAGACCCCAGCTACATTTAAAACACATAACACACTCCATGTAAAACTCTACGCTGATTACGTTGATGACTGAAACTCTGTGGGGTATTTTGAGGATAGGAGCTCTTTATTTTCCAAAGACAGCAAGTTGCTAGGGCTTTTCATACAATAGTAATACCTAAATGAAATCTTTCATACATCTGATATACTAAAGAAGATCCAAGAGGGAGTTGACTGCCACAATTTAGGGGAGGGGTTATGAGAGAACTCCAGTTACTGGCCCTATACAGATCACACCACTCGCTTGACTGGAAGTGAGGAACTTCCTTAGATGATGCATAGCCTGCAATGGCTTAGGCCGCATTTACTAGCGCCAATAGCCCAAAGGCAATACTCTGTCTTAAGAAGATGCCCCACCCTTGACCCTTCAACCCTGAATAAGAGCGCTGATGGTCTCCTAAAGGAGCTCATAAATTTCCAAGTAATCAGACTCCAGCTGGCTTCTTACATTCAGTTAATATAGAATTAGAAACTTAATGTGTCAGGAACTACTTTAAGATACCAGGACAGTGACAAGTTATCATGAAATAAATTATGCACGATGTAAGAATAATTACAATCACTGTCTTAAAAAAATCAGAGCACGGACCTCAGGACATACAGCATCATTACATTTATCTCTACAGTGGATTAATCCTTCCACTCTTATTAGCTGTATTCAAAGTAAGACCTGATAATTGTAGAAACTTAATATACAGAAGTTTCAAAGATTTAAATAAACATAAAACACACTTATAAAACTAAACCTCTATGTTTTTATTCCTATACTTGTTGACCTGACACCATGCCTGGTATGTTATGATCCCTCTCTTCCCTGCCCCCTTCTTTTTCCTTTCTTTGTTTAACCTTAGGGTTTTAGCATGTGGCCCATGTTAGCCTTGAGTTGACAATCCTCCTACCTCTCCCTAAGAGTAAAGAAAGAAATCATGACCTCAACTCCACATTATTCAGAATCATCTTTAAATGAGACTTCTTATCCCTTTCTTTTGCTGTTGGAAAGACTATAACGAACAGGAAGTAGGACCATTCCTTCTGAGGAAAGTAAGAAATTTTAGAAGTGGAGTAAGGGATTTATCAATACTGAAAAAAAAAAACTTTAATCCCAAAACAAGACTAATTAGGCAAAGAAATAAATTCAGTGAAAAAGTGTACTGCTAACTAAGAGAAAGCAGTCTCAGTAATCCACCAGGTCTTCTTCAGATGGGATCTAATAAACTGCTCACTAACTTTTCACTCACCTTTCTGTTTTCCTCATCTAGACATTGCACTAATAGGTACTGGCCCAATTCATAACTAGAAAAACATTTTTAAACTTAGTGGATTATATTTATATTGCTCTGCTTTTTTTCTCATCTGTCTCTACCAAAAATATAGGCTATGTTCTTCTCACTACCTACCCAGTGCCCTCTTCTCATGAACTATCTAGCAATCAACTAATATACCACTATTAACCTGGAAAAAATAGATTACTCACCTGAACAAAGGCCACAGTGACGACAATAAGTATTGCCTAAAAAACAAACAGCCTTTTAAATCAGACATTAACAAGAAATAACTTTTCATCACAATGTGTTTCTCTGGCTGTGCAGCCCAGGAGATCGGATTTTTGCACTAGCTAGTGAGAGAAGAAAGCAATTTGCCTGAGGGTCTGAGGGAGAAGAATATGAACTTAAATGGCTAACCATCCCCATGACAGCTTCCAAAACTTTCTGAATCCACCCAAGTCCTCCCAAATTAAGGACTATTTTTTAGTTATGTGGATAACATTTGCTATAACAGACATAATAATTATTTGTTTAACCTTAGTTCCTACATACTAATTTATGAAAAGAATTTAAAAATCTGATAAGTTAACACATAGCTTTTTCCAGAAAAAAATTTTTATTAAAAATTGGTCATTTTTTCCCAGTGCTGATTTGTAAAACAAATGATAGGCAAGAGCTCTCTATTGCTGAGTTAACCGTAATCCTACTTTTTCATAGAAAGCTGTAATCCAATTAATGTTTTGTTAGGTAAAAGCAGCATAATATGAGAATTTTTTTAATAAACTATGAGAGGAAAAAAAATCAAGCCTCAGACCAAAAAATAAAAATTGGCAAGGGAAGAAGTATTCACTATTATTGTACAATACAAAACTGTATCAATGAACTTTTCATAATCTGCCACATTAAACTCTATTATCTACCTATATTTTTTCAACTGAATCCATTGATCTTTTTCCCTACTGAAATTTGATAATCTCAGATATCAATCATTTGGAAAATACTGGTTCACCTAATTATTTAAATATAGATGCAGGCGTAATTTCTAAATTTAATAATTGTTAAAATTGCTACTAATATCATTAAAGTTTTAAATACTTGGAAGCTACCAAAAGTTCATGGTGAAAAATAATATTTATGTCCTGGCAGTACTGAAGCATGCATGGGCAGCCTGTATATGGTGGTTTCCTGGTCTAAGTCAATGAGGATGAATAACCAGGTCTCTTGCTCGTCGAAAATCCCAAGTTCATGGTAATGCATAAAACTTTGCAGTAACTTTAATGATTACTTGAAAGTTCTTATCACTAGTAACATTATTTTTCTAAGGAAAAGGATCGTTTATCACAGCTGGCCTCCCTTAGGACAGCTGCATTTCAATCTATTCACGCTACCCATCCATCACAGATGTATAGACTCAGGGGAAAAGTTTTATATATTTCGTTTTACTCCTCTATCAAAAACATTCCAGACATTTGAGGAAGGGCTTCCTTCACTGTGTTGCCCATGATACCCTGAGACTTGTTATCCCCGCCTCTGCCTCCCAAGTAGCACAGCTGGTGTTAGTGGTGTGTACTCCCACACCCAGCTACTGTACTTGTCTAAAGAGGACTAAAGAAAACAATGACCACTGATACAGCTTAAGGCCATTTCCAATTGTGCTAAAGCTCTAACAGTTTCATACATCGTAACATTTGCCATTAAGACAAAAAGCCTAAAGTAACAAGAACGTGTTATTAAAATAGCTTTGACATCACATATTCCTTGAGCAATTACTGTTAGTCAAAATATTTTCAACTGAAAAGCATGAGGAATTTTGATTTAACTAGAAAATTATAAACTATTTCTCATCTGTGAGACTGAGGGCACAAGCCTGTAATCACAGCTACCTGGGAAGCTGACACAACAGCACAGCTGAGCCCAGGAGGGCAAGATCAGCCTGAGAAACACAAGAAGACCTCCATCTCAAACCAGAACTAAAGAAAATCAATAAAACTAAAAGTGGATTTGATTATTTTTTAATCTGATTCATTTTGATTCACATTAATTTCAAAGTAAAGCCAAATCCAACTCATAGAATTAACTAACAAATTAGAATTTTAAAAATAGAGGAGTGTACTTACCACAGTGATGCTGACAGCATCATCAAACTGATGCATTAAAATACTGATGACTGCAGAAGCCAGGAGCAGCATAATGAGGGGGTTTTTAAACTGGAGGTGAAAAGCAAACAATTCAACACTCTCAGATGAAGGACAACCCACTCTACCTTAGTAAAAGTTTTTTTTTTTTATAAAGGACATCATTACAAAATTACAAGAGTCTATATGTGGTTTATTTTCAAGCAACAAAAAAGTAGAGATCATGCTTAAAAGCTATGTAACAGTTCCTTTCAGAAAAAAAATTAAATATCAATATTTACAATAAAGAATTTGCTAAACTGAGTAGTGGTGGCACACACCTTTAATCCCAGCACTTGGAAGGCAAAGGCAGGCAGATCTATGAGTTAAAAATCAGCCAAGTTTCAGGAGAGCCCAGGAACACAGAAAAATCCTCTACAAAACAAGTTTCAGAACAATCAAGGCTATACAGAAAAATCCTATCTCCAAACATAACAACAAAATTGTTAATTCTTTATAGTATGTATGTACCTGCAGCAGTATATTAATTTTTGGCTCTTTTATGCTTTTATGTAGTTCAGGCTAGCTTCAAATAGATGATCTTCTTGCCTAAGCCTTCCAGTATTGGAATGATAGGAATCCATTACCAAACCTGGCTTACAGTACTGTATTAATGTCACAAAGACAGGGGCCTGCCTGAATTTCTGAGACTAAAAAAGAAGGCTTTTAACCTAAGTACTGAGACTAAAAACTGATAGCAAAATAAAACTATAGCTAACATACAGTGTATGGCTGAATAAAAGTAACTGGCTGTGATTCCAGCTGTGTCACCTGTGTGCTAAATAATTTTTTAGAAAGATTTATTTATTTATTATGTATACAGGATTCTGTCTGCAAGTATCCCTGCCCACCAGAAGAGGGCACCAGATCTCATTATAGATGGTTGTGAGCCATCATGTGGTGGCCAGGAACTGAACTCAGGACCTCTGGAAAAGCAGCCAGTACTCTTTAACCTATGAGCCATCTCTCCAATTCCAACTTAAATAATTTTAAGTGCCTAATCTTTGAATAGACCCTAAAATGAAGGAATCTGTCGTAACTAAGAGTGAGACTAATGCTGTAGGAAGTCCAGTGGTGACCCGCCTACTGGGGCGTGGCCTCTTATACTATATATGCTGATGCAGTGCTTGTGTCCGGCCTCTTTTCCGGCCTCTCTGTTCGGGTTGTGGATTTCAGTTTCTGATCTTCGTTCCAGCAATGGACTCTGATTTGTGAGTTTACCCCTAAATAGATAACCATCTATTTCTCAATTCTGAGCTAGTGTGGAATTTCTGTTAAGCATCCTTCTTCAGACTAAAGCATTGGGTAAACCACAGAACTCTCTTTAATGTTAAGTGCTAACCATCACACCTTGGTGGAGAGCCTTTTACCAGCCCTAAGAAAAGCTCTATCATGGTTCTAATTAAGTATGTCACTTCACAGGAGTACCAGACAGATGTTTACAGAACAACAAACTCAGTATTCTCCTAAAGAAGAAGAACCACCCAATATTGAATGACTAACAGATGATAGATGTTAACTGTTATTTATACTTAACTATATCTCTGGCACTGTCTAATTCTTACAGGAGTCCTAAGAGTCAGATACTCTGGCTAGAATAACAGGATCAAGAAAGAAAACAATTCAATTGCATTGCCAGTCAAGTGTGACAGGTCCAGATGAACTACAGTAGGATTTCCTTAGAGTAGGGTGCAAATATGAAGCTACAGCTACGAACGGGAAGGCACCACAGTCAGCTATTCAGTTCTTTACACAACCACGTGTACAAAGCTTATGGCATTAGCTGACGCTGTCTTTTAAACAAGTTAAACCCAAACTTTCTAATACCTTCACAAAGTACTTCTTTGTTTAGCACACCAAACTTTTAACTAGTTAAAACCAGCCACAGAATCATCCAGCTTTTTGCACTAATGCAACTGTTACCAAATTTTTAAAAGCTATAGTAAGTCTTTGCTAAAAATTAAAATAAAGGTAATTATGAACGACCATAATCTACTGTAAACTTACTATTTCCTGAGGTGATAGCCAATGGAGGCAAATAGAAATCACAGAGTTAATAAGAAAGGTATAACTTATACCCTGGCAGTTAGGATTTAATTATGTATGTAATAATTTTCTAAGACAGCATTCTCCTATCACTATTAAGCCTAAGCTCAGCATTCACAAAGAGGCCACTGTCTAGTGTTGCTTATAAGAAAATTTTGAACACTGGTACAGAAAATGCTGCCCTGTAAGTAATTTTGCCTAAAATCAAATGAAAAAAATCATGCTGTGGGATAATGCTCTTATACCCTGTAAAGATTTGTCACTCATAATGGTTTAATAAAATGCTGATTGGCCAGTAGCCAGGCAGGAAGTATAGGCAGAGCAACCAGACTAGGAGAATTCTGGGAAGAATAAAGGCAGAGACAGTCACCAGCCAGACACAGAGGAAGCAAGATGAGAATGCCTCAATGACAAAAGGTACCAAGCCATGTGGTTGAACATAGATAAAAATTATGGGTTAATGTAAAATGTAAGAGCTAGTTGGTAATAAGCCTGAGCAATAGGCCAAACAGTTTATAATTAATATAAGTCTCTGTGTGTCTATTTGGGACTGAACGGCTGTGGAGCTGGGTGTCTACAGATTCAGAACTAAGACTACAGAAATTCCAACTTAACATGCAAATTTTTAGGGGAAGACATTACAAAAAATATTATTTCCTTTCTTTGTGTTCAGGGAATTCACAACCATAAAAGTCAATGTAAGTTATACCACAGAGATAGAGAGGGAGTATCTTACCTGAGAAATATACTTCTTCCATAGTGGTTCATCTTCACTAATATCAAACTCATTCCAGCCATGGAAGGCTCGCCTATGACTAACTTCAGATTTGTTTAAGCCATTCTGAAGATCAGCCTATTAAATTTTACATTAAAAGTTATTTAAAATGTTGGCAGAGAGAAAACAAAAAAACACACAGTATATTATTCCATTAAAAGAAGCTTTTTAAAAATGTATATAAACATTCTGCCTGTTTTGTGTATCACATTCTTGCATTGCCTGCAGGGGCTAGAAGAGGACACTGGATTCCCTGAACTAGAGTCACAGACATCAGAGTCACTGAGTGGGTACTGTTTGCTAACTGAACCTGGGTCCTCGGCAAGAACAGGAAGCGAGTGGTCTTAACCACCGAGCCATCTCTCCAGCCCCTAATAATTACAGAAAGTGTACCAGAGGTTTTGCATGGGACTTGCAGCCATAATACTCAGACATGGTTAACTATAAAGAATTATCATTTGTTGGAAGACAACCTGAGATACACAGTGAGTTCTAGACCACCAGTCTGAGCTACAGAGTATGATCTTGCTGGTTCCATTTGTCAAAACACATACTTAAAACCAGTGTAGGGTGAACTTACTTTTATTTTGGTAAGTGGGTATATCAAACTGCTTCTTAAATACTTATTTATATCCACGAACTAGTGCTGTGTTCAGACTTGATCTTCTCTTTACCACAAATGGCAGTAAATGAAGACCTTCACAGCTAGTCAAGGTTCTGAGAAAAAGTGACTTCTGAGAGCTTAGCATTAAAGAGAACACCCAAAAACACCCCTTCATGGAAGCCAAACGAGTAGAGGAGGGCCCAGAAACACCATCTTACAGGTATGGCATACCTACTATCTTGGGCCATGGCACTCATGAAGTCACAGCAGCTATAGCTGCCTGCATAGGCCCTATGCAACACTGAGTCAGTAAATCTGCAGTCACAAACTAGGGTAGGGGTTCATGGAGCTCCATTCTACCCAGGGGACCTGACAGCAGTCAGGAGTTGACAGAGAAGTCATTGTCATCAGTGATATAGCCACTGGTGAGTTATCCTTGCTCTTGTACAGCACTACACTCAGGCCCACCCAACTAATCCTAGCTAACCCGTGGGGCCACAAAGGGAAACAAAAGGCACAGGAAGTGCAATGGGGACCTGGTGGAAGAAGGCCGGGGCTAGTGAGTAGAGAGGGTAAAGGATGAGTGTAACCAGAATATATTATACCCATGGATGAAATTATCAAAGATTAAATTTTTAAAAGTACACTGATATTTATATAAATAATATCTCAATAAGCAACAAGATGGTGTTTCCTTTTTCTATGAAAAAAGGAATAATAAAAGTAAGCCGTAATTCATATAAACTTTAATTAGATTTTAATTATTTTTTTCTAAAATTTGTGTCTCCAAAAGAATATTTAGTGGATTACATGTACCCTTCCTGTTCTCAGAACTTATCACTGAGATTTATATTTTTGCTCCTATATTATATCAGAATGAAAATTTTGGTGTCTTGAATTAATCAAAATAATAAAGTTAACATGAACTTTTTCATGTCTTGGGACATGTCTTATAGTTATTATCATAATTTTAACAATCATAAAAAATGAATTTACAACATCCCAGAAATGGCTAATTTCCCTGGCCAGAAAGTTGGCAGGAGTTCAGTAATAAAGCTTTCTAAAACTTAAATTTACTTAAAAAGTGGTTTTAAAACTAAGTATAAATATACCAAAATAAAACTTGCTAAAAATGGATACCAGTGTCTTTGGAAGAACAATTAAAATGGGTGAATGAAAAATATTCTTTTCTTCATGTTACTAGACAGTACTTTTTAAAACTAGGAAGAGACTAAAATTATATAATTAACACTTATTTGCAAAGCTGCACTTGTACTTAGCTTTCACTTTACCTTAGAAAAATCTATTTAAATTAAAAAAAAGAAAATCCTGGTGGGCATGGTGGCGCAAACCTTTAATCCCACCACTGAGGAGGTAGAGATAGGCAGATCTCTGTAAATTATAGGCCAGCATGGTCTACAAAGAGAGTTACAGGACAGCCAGGGCTGTTACACAGAGAAACTCTGTCCTG
Organism: Microtus ochrogaster; assembly: GCF_000317375.1. Lineage (NCBI taxonomy): Eukaryota > Metazoa > Chordata > Mammalia > Rodentia > Cricetidae > Microtus > Microtus ochrogaster. Next base: position 2,240,270 of record NW_004949131.1, read on the forward strand.
GGAAACAAACAAACAAGCAAAAAAATTCTAACACCATTTATATCACTAATTAAATTACTTTCCCAACCCAACTGATAGTGCACACAGACGCTGGCCATACTACTCATCTTGAGCTGTACTGCCCAGCAACCACAGCCATTACTCCAGCCACACTCCCTGTCCTGTCGCAATGTTTACCTGGGGCTATTATGCTAGACAGCACAAACCAGTATTTCTATCACTAAAGACGCAATAGGTCAGCACTGACCTAAGCTAGATGGCTGCTTTACACTTCCCGCCTCCTCCTCACCAACCACTTACTTGGAGAATGCCTGCAACCTCACTGACTGGTAATTCACTTGCTTTCTTTGATGTCAATACAGGAATCATTGTTTCATTTTCACCATTTGGTATTTTTTGAAAACGTGCAACCTAGGAATAAAAACAAAAATTACTTGAATATACTAAACAACTAGAATGTAGTATAGAATAATAAATGAAAATCCTAATATTCACAGCAACTTAATTTCCACTTAGGAATGTATACTCAGATTAATAATGAGTATCTAAGGCAATTCGATTCTAACATTTTTTGAAGGCAAATTTCAAAATTATTAACACAAAGTATCATCCAAAATATTCACATTATATTTTTTAAAGATGCTAATTCTCCAGTGACATAAGATTAAAAAAATAAAACAAATGCTTTTCCTGTCAGATTCTGATGATTATGCACAATTATAACCCTATGAACTCATTATATTTAATTGGGAGAACAAGAACTGCTAAGTTTTCTCCATATTAATTGCTCCCGTGCTCTCACTTCTCTTCCTGGGACACCTGGCTACCCTTCCATACACCTCAACAGCATGCAAGACTTCAAAAGTCATTCTCAAACCAGGAGGAAACTGAGCCGCTCCACAGACGAGACAAGCAGAAGCAGCTAGCTGGGTAGGAACACACAGAATAAGAGGCAGCAATGATGCTAGCTATTTCATACAATTTTATAAACAAATACCAAGTGTTTAATTACAGTTCTGAGTTCAGTCCTCAGAACCCACAGAAAAGCTGGGTGAAGCAGTGCACACTTACAATCCAAGAACCAGGAAGGTGGAATGGTGGATTCCTTGAGCCATCCATCCTAATCTAACCGGTGAGTTCAGGTCAGTGAGACACCCTGTATCAAATCCAAAGTAAACTGTATCCAAGGCTGGCCTCTGTCCTCCAAACGTCATGCACCCACACACAAGAACAGACACACAAAGACAACACATGAGCTACCCAATTATTAAATGCACTCATTCATGCACCAACACACAAGAACAGAACACAAAGACAACACATGAACTACCCAATTATTAACTGCACTCATTCACTTCTATCATTAGCTCGTGGACGTCAATACAGAAGTTAATTATCAAAAGAAGCTAAATGTACAGTGATGTTCCAATTAAACTGTAGTTTCTATCATCAAGCTGCTGGCTGGATGTAGAGCTCTGTGGTAGAGTATATGCTGCATGCCTAACATGCTTAAGACTCTGGGTTAGGACCCCAGAATGAAAAAAACAAAGGTATTGAAAACTGCTAACTCTGACACTCAATACACAGGATAAGAGCCTTATTCAAAAATTTCACGTCATCTTTTGGCAAATGGTTCCTATAAAGGGTTTCCATTTGAGGACACTTTATATAAAACCCTTCAAGGGCATTCCACTGGCCCCAAAGAGCTGAAAATCTCAAGAAGACAGACTTCACTTACTAGAGGTGAGACAGTAAGGGGTGTGATGACAACGCTCTAAGCACATCCAGGGCTGTTTTGAGACGTTCTCCAACTGCAACCACATCTACTGTCTCAAGTGTGTTCACAAGTGAAAGAGAACTAAACAACCAGAAAGCAAAACATCCAAGTCCTGCCCCAATGCTGGATGGAATTTATTCGTTTACTGCCCTCACCCCAGTGAGCACTCAGTGAAGCAGAAAGCAACAGATGCTTATCTGGAAACAAGGAGACAATGAACAAGGGATGAGGGACCCCATGTAGGAACGGAGCCTGCCCATTTGGAGGGAACATTCTCCAGAAGCCTGCTTACCCTAACTGCTGAACAGAGGCACCACAGAACATAAAACAGATGCTGTCCCAAAGAATGAGAGCGAGCAGCAGCCCCACTGATGCCCAGGAAGAGCAATCATCCTGAGCACACAGGGGCTCACACTGTTGCGCAGGTAGAGAAAAGTTTCTTAAAATAAAACCTGTGTTAGGAAGAACTGAAAGCGCTTTATGCTTTTGTTTTACAACAACACACTAAGACATGGGAACTGTGTGTCTCAGACAGCAGCGAGCTGGCCTCTGGTGATCTGCCTGTTTCTCTCTTGGGCAAGCTAATCAAATTTCAGGTGCAGTCACAACCATTTCTACTCAGGCCCCCATCTTCCTCCTCCAGGAAAATGCTGTTTTCTCCTCTATTTAAAAAAATTTCAAAAATAAATCTTAAAGACAGTATCCTACAAGCTGATATTTACTGCCAATGTAAGCTTACTCCGTTTCAATCTGATTCACTTTCCACACTCACTCTGAGGACCCAGGTACAAAAGTAGATGTGCTGACCCTCCTAAGGACCAAGAAAAAGGTGATTAGGCAGAACCCCTGATCTGGAAAGTAGGCGGCCTTTAAGGAGTACAGACATAAGGCTCTGGTAAAAACCTGTGTTTTTAGGTCTACCATACACACCTGGTTAGTGGTTTCTGTTTCTTTATTTCATTGACACAGACATACTGAGTAATCAGCCTCAGGTCCAAGTATATTTGGGTATTTACTAGGTTTTATAAGGTAAGAAAATGGGAAAGAATAGGGGCATAAAATAAATTAGAGTTGGATGTTGATCCTCATGTTACACAAATTGTTTTGTGAGTCTGAACATTCAACCAGCTGCTTATCCATGCACAGATGCCTATTCTTAACATTCCTGAGAAGTTCTAGTTTCAGCCTAGTCTAAGAAGATTTTGTACAGGGAGGAATGGAAATAGGGTCTCTCTACCAGGCTAGCTTGATCTCAAGAGATCCTCCTGCCTCTGCCTCCAAAGTGCTAGGATTAAAAGTGTGCGACACTCCAACCCACAAGAAGCAGAAATTAAAAGATAAAGTAGTATACTAGTGTATTAGCAATGCTAACTTTGTACACATACAGAAAGGACAGGACTAACCTAGGGGTGAAAAATGATCTCATTATCCCATATATGAACACAAACTGAGTTCAGGACACACAGTTTAATGTATTATGATCTTCCCGTCAGTCCGGCAACTTTCTGGAAACCTGTGTCTGTATTTGAGGAATTATATTTTCAGTTTTTCTGTTTGTTCTTCTGAACATCTGCTTTACTTCACCTCCAAAACTTTGTAGATAGACAAATGTTAATCAAAATTCCATTCTAACGTATTTACTGCGCTGGAGTAAGCAGTTTGCAGTAACAGGTCATGCTTTCCCACTAAAAGGAAGAAGATAGTAGCCTTCAAGTTGTTAGGATTAGGAACTGGATTTCCAGGGGAGAGAGGAGAGACATATCTGTGTCAGAGATTCTGCAGGGCTAACAAAGTAGAATTACAATTTCCATAACTGCAGAAAGATGGAATATTGCAGAGACAGGCCCAAGTTATATTGAGCTACTATTAGCGCTCTAATAGCTATTTACCACCCATCTCTGGTTCCAACTTAACACCTTAAGACTACCAGGGAAATCCTTTTAGAATGAACAGACAAGGCACTAATTTCCACCAACCCAAAGACTAAGACTATTATCAAACAGATCTAACAGGATAGACTAATAATGTAGATACGAGATGGTACAGTACAAATTAAGACCACAATAAGACAACACTCTGAAATACTAGACTCCACTAGGTCCACTACAATACTTACAGTCAAAGGACAAGAAAAAGATTACAATGCTGGTGAAATGCAGATACAGTGGCCTCCTACTCTGGTGTGGCTGTTCAATGTATATCTATTACAGGAACTAGCTGCTGCACGTTAGTCTCATGTTATTAAGCATGCATCTGTTCTTTCTTAGTTAAATGAAATGTTATTTTTAAAAAACTGAACGACTTAGTTAGGTCTTAATTTTGAGAATTACAAAACATAAAAAGATCGCGTTCAAGCCAGGCAGTGGTGGCATGTGCCTTTAATCCCAGCATTCAGAAGGCAGAGGCAGGCAGATCTCTTAGTCCGAGGCCAACCTGGCCTACAAAGTGAATTCCAGGATAGCCAAGGCTACGTGGAGAAACTGTCTTGAAAAACCAGGAAAAAAAAAAGATCAAGTGGGGCTGGAGAGATGGCTCAGTGGTTAAGAGCATTGCCTGCTCTTCCAAAGGTCCTGAGTTCAATTCCCAGCAACCACATGGTGGCTCACAACCATCTGTAAAGAGGTCTGGTGCCCTCTTCTGGCCTGCAGGCATACACACAGACAGAATATTGTATATAATAAATAAATAAATATTTAAAAAAAAAGATCAAGTTCAGCTGAAGGTAAATGTATCTTAAGAGCTACTGTGACTAGCACAGCCTGTTTAAAGAAGTCCACTGTCTATGGTCTCAACTGTCAAATATGCTTATCTCCTACTCAGTCTTAAACTTATCCTAATGGCTGGAAGGTAGCTCAGTGACAGAGCCTACCCTGCAGCTGAGACTGGTTTTAATCTCCAGTGGGGTATGGGGAAGGCACCTGAGCTTCAATTTAAATTCCCTCCTCAGAGCTTTCATTTTCTGAACTACTACATTTTGGACCACTAACTCAAGCAACAAGCAAGCCTTTTACAAACAAAAGCCCACAGATACAAACACTCCTTCCACACCTATATCCTACAGAGCATATTAATTCAAGAGATTAAAATATTTAGAGTGTATAAATAATTAAATGTTAGTCTTATATGCATTAGACTCCTTCAGAGTTCCACTGAAGCCAGATTTTCATTTTACAAAGAGTCCAAGATTTTATTTTAATATTTATTTTTAATAGTAAGCACTGCTACACAGTTTCTAATCTCACCCATATCAGAACTACACAGAAGCTACTGTGCCCTTAAAATTCACATTGAAGTCCCCAGCCCTTAAAGTGATGGAATTTAGAGAGTCCTTTAGGAAGGTAAATAGGTTTACTACCAGACACGTGAGAGCAGCAGAGGAAACCCTCTCCTGGAACTACACTATGTAGAACCTCCTGACAGGGCTCCTCACCTCCAGAACCTAGAGAAATAAATGCTGTTTAAGCCTATGAGGTCTGCCATGCTCTATTGCATCAACAGAAATGAGCTAAGATGCAGGCTTTTTTATGCTTTTTATAAACATAACCATGCAGCCACTATCTCCAGAGAGCATAAATCATTAGGTCTTAAGTGGAGCCAAAACATATTTAGTTTTAAAAATTCCCCTTGCTGAGTCTAACATGCAGCCAAAGTTAATAATCACTGACTTCACAGGGCAGAAAACACAGTTCCATTTTAAGAATGTGAAGAAGGTATATTATAGACAGAAGAAAAAAGCAAGATGACCGCAGGTCCAAATAAGAAATGAAGTTCACAGTGATCTCCAGAAACCAAGCAGACTTGCTCAATTTAAAAACCAAGTGCTTCACCAGCTGGGGATACAGGTTAATTAGCAGGACGCCCCATCCACCCCTACCCCACCCCACGCCCACCCTACTTCAATCTCTAAAACTACATGCGGTGCATTCTTGTAATCCCAGTACTCCTGAGTTGGAAGTAAGAAGTCATTCTTTATAGAAAGTTTGAGGACAGCCTAGGCTACATGAGATCCTGTCTTTAAAAAAAAAAAAAAAAAAATGCATGTTGATTAAAGCCCAAAGTCAAGGACACTAAATAATTCGATCTAGTGTCATCTAGTTGATGACAACTGGGCTAGGCGCCAATCTGGGAGTACGGCATAATATCGTTAGGCATCATTACCTTGACATTTTTTTTCTCCAGTTGTGTTTGGTTCTATACTAGGTCTCTGGGTCATCCAGCTTCTAGGTCCTGGCCCTCAAGGCTGTGTCAGTGGTGGGAACACTCTTGTGGTATGAGTCTAAGGCTTGACTAATCACTGGCTGACCATTTCCACAATCTCTGTGCCACCCTTATCCCAGCACATCCCATAGTTAGGACATACTGTAGATGGAAGGTTGTGGGGTGGGTGGGTGGGGGGCATTTCAGGGTGAGGTAGAAAACTCCCAGCAATCTACAAGGATGACCCCAGCTAAGACTCCAAGCAATATGGGCTACTAGACTGAACCGGCCATCTCCTGTGACCAGCCAAGACTTCCAGTGGAGGGACTGGGACACCAACCCAGTCTTGAAAAGTTCTTATAACATCAAAACTACTAATGGGGAATGGGGGGAATCAGCAGGCTTTTCTTCTTAATAGGCAATTATGCAACAAACTTTGAAAGGGAATATTATCCTGAAATTGACCTGCACCTTTTAGATGATCTTCCACTGAAAGCAAAAAAGATGAAAACTGATCTGAAAAATACCCTCCATCATCTGTGAATTACAGATATTTTCTAAAAAAACAGGCAAAGCTATGAATTCCACTGAAAGGGCCAAGATTAAGGTTTTTAGCCACCAAACATTATTTTATTGGCAAATGCAGCTGTGTAAACAGAAGGTAAATTCTCATCTGATTGAGGTCTTCAAGGACTACACTCTAGCAAAGGACTGGCAGTGGTCAGCAGGTACCAGAATGGCAAAGTCCCCTTAGATGGGAATCTCTCTTCAGCCCTACCAAGGAGGACATGACAAAGGCAATGTGGATACACTTTATGAAATAATGCATAGGTGTCTAGAGACTGGTAATACCAAAATATTCAGGAATATGTACAAATGCTTCTATAATATTCAAGCTGACAGATGGCCTGCCAACTAACTGTACTTGCCAAAATTACCAACATAAAATTCTGTCTTAGAGTCTAAAGGGCAGGATGGAATGTGTTGATTCTCAAACTAGATCTAGATCAATGCTTCCTAACTTTGGCTGTGCATTAAAAATCAGAAGGGAAGCTGTTGTTATTTTTCTTTTCTATGATCAGAAATCCAGACAACCTGGATCAGAATCCACATGCCATCCTGAGGATGAGTGGGTTCCAGAAATGGGACCTTCTTTATTCTCTCCAATTAACAAGAAGTCCAGGAGCCAGAAGAACAGACTAAATTTTCCAAACAACGAGTTCAGCAAAGTACAAGCTGTGGAAAATCCTACAGAATAACGTGTTATCCACAGATAAACTGTGAGGAAAAGGAGAAACAGTTTCAAACTTTATTAAAAAAAATATGTCAACCAAAGGAGTTAGAGGTATGGGACTCAAACCTCAATCCAGACTCTGAAAGAATACCTTAAGTCCTTTTATCTTGCAGACCTTCACTTTTCTGTTTAAAACAAGATTAATTTTATAGAACAGTCCCATTTTATATATCATGATTTGGATTTTTCCCCACTGATTCAAGTAATACATTCTGAAGGGAAGGAAATACCAGTGAAGAACCGGTATATCCTTCTCAGCATATACTAACGGGCACAAGATGCTTTCTCTGGAATAAACTGTGTCCCTTTGCCCCTCCAAAATTTTTATACTGAAACCTTAACTTCCAGTGTGACGGTTGATGGTTATTTCAATGTCACTGTATTAGAAATGGGGTCATTACAGAGATAACGGTGGCTCTACAAAAAGAGAAAGGAGAAGAATGAGCATACAGAAGACAATGCCAGGGAAGACAGCAAGAAGGTAGTTGTCTTCGGCAAAGAGAGGCCTCACCAGACGCTAGTGCTGTAAATCTGCAGGAAAGTAATTTTTGTTTAAGCACACAGCAGCTCAGGCATACTAATACAATGTGATTGTCCTATTTACAGCAATGTGGATTTTGATTACTTTACTAAAATGGCTTACTTATAAGGTTGGGTTCCTTTGGCTATCAAATTACTGTTTGGAGATTTATAATTAATGTATCTCATGTACTTAGTTACCATGAGAGTATGTAAATATCAGGCATTTTATCATACTTTGCTGAATAGATATTTCTTTCCAGTAGTACTATTATAAATTGCTTTGTTTATACAAATTACATGGACTCTTCAGGTTTCTTTCCTATTTCAATGTGTGGCTTTAAACACATGGATAGCCCCATTTTTATGTCACAGACCTTCTATTATTCTATGAATTACATTACATCACACAATCACTCTACTGCTCCCAATTGTGGCTCACAGAAAGCACTGAACCGGTTTATAAGGCCTTCTGACCTGTGCTCACCAATTTTTAAGTACTTCCTTATTTTCTAGTGCAAGATGTTCCAAGATTACCTTTGCATTTTCTTAGCCACAGCACTGGAATTAAACATTTCTCAAACAAGCTTTGCTTCCTTTTACTGAAAAGTAATATTCATAAGTGTCTTGGATTCTAGGGCACCACAACAGAGTGTTAAGGAATTTTATTTACACGTATGCGTGCGCGTGCATACAACCAGAAACACCCATCTTTGCTAATCCTGAGTGCATGAAAACATAACTTACTTCTAACTGTAAAAACTACTCACAAACAGAAATGCTGTATTCCCCCCCCCCCCATGCTTCCCATCTCTCTTCCATTCAGGAAACTTTCTTCAACATGAGATACATGTTTTATGGTTCGTTGTTTCCAATTGTTGAAAAAAGTATGGTTATTTGCAAACTCGCAGTAGTAAGAATAAGGAAGCTTTCTGAATAGCTGAGTGATGTTGGATATACACTATTTAGTAAAAGGAAGGTACCTGCATTCAGAGTTGCCCTAAATCAAAGAAGAGGAAATAAGAAACCATGTACTTTATCTGTGGAGAAGGAAACAGAGGAAGGATGTGTTAGAAACAGATTGGTGGTAAAGAGATGGAAAGAATGGCTCTCCTTGAATGTGACCCTTATAAAATGCAGCTTAATGTGCTGTATTACCTCTAAATAGACCAAAAATTTCCACATATACCCTTGAATTAAAGTCCCTACTAGTATACTTTAAAGTTAAGCTTGAACTTTTTTTCTTGAACAAAGCAGTAAGAATTCAACTATACATACATTCTATTGTCAGAGTTCAACCATCTAATACCAAAACTTAAGGGATGTAGCAAAAGTAGTACTAAGAGGGAGGTTGATGGCAATAAACACATTTAAAAGAAGAAAAAGTCTCAAACAGCCTTACTTTATACATCGAGAAAAAAAAAGTTGAGAATATAGCTTGACTAGTGAATATTTGTCCAGTGTTCGCAATACCCCGACTTGAAGCAGGAAAACCACATTCAAGGTCATCCCTAACTACACAGAAAGTTAAAGGCCAGCCTGGGTAACAGAAGACCTTGTGTAAGAGAACAACAAGAACTCAAGGACAAGGAAAAGAGGAGAGGGGAAGAGAAGAAGGGTAAAGGGAAGAAGAGGAGGGGGAGGGGAGGAAAAAGAGAGCCAAAGTAGGCACAAAGATTAGAACAGAAACAAATGAAATCAAAATGGGCGGAATCAACTAAAAGTTGGCTTTTTAAAATGATAAAACTGACACACCCTTTACTAGACTAACAGGAAAAGACTGAAAGTCAGAAATAAAAAGAAGACCCATTATAACACTGGAGACACAAAGACAATAACTCATAGAATTCCACTATCAATAACAGTCCACTCATAAATTGAATAACCCAGAAGAAATGGGTAAAATGAAATAGAGCAGGGCCCAAAAATAAGTCTGTGCATATGCTGTAATTGAATTTTCAACAGGGGTTCTAAGAATATACAACAGGAATGGTGTTAGGAAAACTGCTAACCCGCAGTGCAAGTAACAAACCCACTCCTCATCTCCCACCGTCCAGATACTACAGAAATGGAGTCACAGCCTAAATTTATGATCTGAAACTGTAAAACTCTTACAAGAAAACAGGGAAAACTTGGTGTCATTGGTCTTAACAATTCATGCACTTAACATCAAAATCAAAAACAAAAATAAGCAAGTGAAACTTTACCAAACTAAAAAGCAAAATCTAGAAGCAGAGAAAGGAAAATATTAGTATTAAAAAGAGCCTATGGTACAGGAGAAAACATTTGCACACTGTGAAAATGAAACAGGTTAGTCTATAAAGTACATAAAGAATTCTTAGTCACTGAGCGGGTACAAAACAGTTACTCCATTAGAAAATAAGCATATAAACAAATATTTCTTCAAAGAATATATATGAATGGCCAATAAGCACACCAATATACTCAATACCATTAATAGTGAAGGAATAGCATCAAAACCACAGTGAGATATCTCACACCTATGAATATTACTACAATAATGAAATACAACCCAAGTGTCAGTGAGCCCTTGAACAATGTTGGCTTTATAGTTTAAATATGAAATTCTGCTACAAGTTCATATGTTGACTGGTTGGTCCCCAACTTTCCTGGTCCCCCAAGTGCTCCAGAAACAACTTTTTTTTTAGTCTTGATTAGCAAAAATTAAAATCAGATCTCAAATACATTAGTATTCCAGTGTTTTTCACAGCACTATTCATAAGGTAACAGAGACAGGTATGTGAACATCCTAAATATCCATCAACAAATTGATAGATAGAATATGGTATATGCATACCACATTCGAAAAAATAAATTCTACAAAATATCAGAACACAAACCCTAAGGCTACTTATATAAGCAAAATAAGATAGATGCACAGAGACAAACACTTCAGGGTTCTGTTTACATATGAGTAGAATTCATAGACTTATAGAATGGAGTGGTGGATGGGGGGTGTTATTAATAGCATAAAGTTTCAGCATCAAGGAAATCAAAAACAGTGTCCATAATCAACAAATGGATACTTAATATCTGATAATAAAATGCACCGTATGTTGTTGTGTTCTTACCATGTGCTGGGCAGTTTTTGTCAATTTGACACAATGGAGGGGAATTTAAGAAAGAGAACTCAACTGAGAAAACATCCCAGGTAGGACTGGCCTGTAGGCAGCCCTGAGAGGCATCCTCTTGATAAAGATGTGGGAGGACCCAGTCCACTGTGGGAGGTGCCAACCCTGGAAAGGTGATCCCGTATTTAAAAACAAAAAACAAAAAAAAAAAAACAAAAAAACAGGCCAACAGGAGCCAGCCAGGAAGCAATGCTTCTCCCTGGTCTTGGCATCCAGGTTGCCCTCTTCAGTTTCCTGCCCTGCCTTTCCTCGATGATGGGCTGAGTAAAGTGCAAGCCAAAGGAATCCTTTCCTCCAGGAGCTGGTTTCTGTCAGTGTTTATCACAATAGAAAACAAAAACATTACCACAAGAGAACATTTTAAGCAAAATTTACATAATCAAAATTACACCTCTTGATCCCAAGTTTGAGCAGCTTTATGAATTCTCACGGTAAAATAAAAGTGCTACATTTCAATTTCCAGCAGAGAGGGCACTTAAAGCAAGTGGTGGCGCACACCTTTAATCCCAGCACTCGGGAGGCAGAGGCAGGCGGATCTCTGGGAGTTCGAGACCAGCCTGGTCTACAAGAGCTAGTTCCAGGACAGGCTCCAAAACCACAGAGAAACCGTCTCGAAAAACCCCCCCCCCAAAAAAAAAAAATCTGAAACAGACTCTGGATACAACTGTCAACTATCTATAATCCAACTAAACCATGTCTGACTTACATAAAGCCAACAAACCAACTCCAAGATGCTTAGCATTATTAGTTTGGGGGAAAATACTCTTTACTCAGTTCATTCTTTGTAGAATCCCCCACTGTGCTTCGCTTCTGCCAACCAATAGTTGGCAATGACCACTTGAAGGCACAACCCCAGAAATGAATTCAACCAGTATATACCAACAAAAATTGTCTAGAAAAACCAGTCCCCAACATGAATAAAGGCAAGCAAAAGGAAAATAATGATAAAGCAGGCAAGGAAACACCACACACGTTTTTATAGGCAATAGAGATAGCTCACGAGTGTGTGTCAGGTGACACAGAGAGCAAGCTAGGACACACAGTTCTCTCCTCATTGACTAGTCAGCCTGAATTTTACCTGGCTGGCAACCAACCGTTTTCCTCTCAAGTAAAGGAAACCGATATTGCATTTTCTGGCATATGATGGTTCTGAGTTTGCTTTTGGCTGGTTCCTTGTTTAGTTGGTTGATTTTGTTTGTTTGTTTTGGTGGCAGGGTGGTGAGACAAGGTCTTCTGACTACGTAGCAACAGCTGGCCTGGAACTAGCTATGTAGACAAGGATGGCCTCAAATTCTGCCTCCCAAAACATCAAAGGTGTCTGCCACTATTTGAAAAGCCCTTCAAGAACCTGGAATATATAGGCATTTCTATTATTCTGACTCTGGGTATAGGTCAGTAGTAGAGTACACAACACATAAGAGCAGCAGCAGGAGTGCAGAGGGAGTGAACAGGAAAGTGAATGAGGACACAGTTCCTTAGGACCTGTGTTACTGCACATAGTCCTAAGAAAGCCCTTTGAAGAAGGTATTGCTTTGTTTGCCTATTTCATAGTTGGAGCAATTAAAAACAAAAGAATAACTTATCCAGGATAAAGAGAAAATAACAAGACTAGTAAGTAGTATGAAAAACTGAGCCAATGTCAGACTCTCAAAAATTTCTTAAGTCCCACAGACAATATTTAAACTAAGCAGGTAACACAAAAGCTTCAAAAAACCAAACCACGCTCAGAACTAATTTAAGAAAGGTGAGACCAGCTTTAATTACAATCTGAAAACAAAATTTCCCTAAAAGCAAACTCAGAACCAAAGAGTTTTCACCCTCTTTTTCACACACGCATGCACGCACGCAAGAAAATTCCTCTAATAGACTGAGTTGATGATTTCTGAAATTTATACAAAGCACACAATGATCACTTACAAGCAGGATTCATCTAAGAACTCTAGGATTATACTGTCTGCCAACAAGACATTTTATCAATTCTGTCACACTGAAGCCCAAGGCCAAAAACTAGGTAATCTCTGGCTAGGTGAGTCTATAGTCCTAACAACTCAGTATACTAGATGTTTCACTAGGCTGCATCCTGTTTAATACTGTATTACTTATCCAAGATGACATCAATGTGAGGCTTTATTATGGAAATAAAATTCAAAGGAGCTTATCAGGATGCACCAATGTGTAGAAGCAATACACTTCCACTTCCTCTTTACAACAGTAAATACACATTTATTACACACAAATGCAAAAGCCGACTACTAAATACCGATGGAATGGCTCTAGAATAGCACTTCAGGCAAACATGAAGGTGAGTAGGCTTTATCCACCACTTAAAGGCACTGTGAAAGTCTCTCCTCAGTGTAACTTCAGTCCTAAAAAGGCAAATACCAACCCTACACTACATCACCAAAAAGACAGCTTTTCCAACTGAGTAGTAATAAGCTCAGAACATCTGACAGTAATCTAAAAATGTCTTAAGGAGCCTATGTGCATTGTAGGGCATTACTGGAGCTTACTCTAAAACATGTCATATCACTGTAATGTTTCTGGAAAATACTTTAAAGAAGAATTGAAGGAAAACAATTAAATTTTTAAAAAGAATTTAATGGGAAGAATTAAAATGTTTGGTCTGGAAAAGAGACTTATGAAGGGCAGTGCCTGACCATTACCTGGATTCCAATAAGGTTTTCTATAAAGAAAGAACATGACAGAAACAGTCAAATACTTTAAAAGGAAACATGACATGTGTAAGAACAGAATAAATACAACCAACTCCCACAGTTGCCAGAAAGTCCTTAGGCAAGCACTAGAGCCACTTCATACGGGGTAGGAAGTTGGCCCCCTTCTGGCCCCAATCATTCTAGAATTAACATGGCAAGCGAAGGGGATTTCACTGCCACTGATAGCCCATGGTTAAGGCCCCAGGTAACACCAGCTTCCAGCATGAGTGGGTGGCGTCTCCAAGGAGATGCTATGAAACGTGTCCCTCCATCAGAGCCCTAACTTCCAGAGCATGGCCTGCATGGGGCTCACGGTCAGGCTAGTTCGTAGATGCTCTACACAGAGAACTGAGTCTGGCAAAGTCCGGACAGCTCCTGCTCAGGAGAGCACCTGTTCAGCACTTACTTGGCCCTAGCACCACAGAAACAAAACCCTAGTGGAATCACTTCTAGAAAATCAGGTTTTGCCTCCAATGCATGCAATACTTAGGAAGGAAATAAAAGGTCCCAAATGCTTAAAAATATTTGTACTTAAAGGCTCATTCTAATCCATTTGAAGTTGAGCACATATAAATAAAAAAAAAAAAACATTACCTCTGAAGACCAGCAGGGATTATGCATAGGGAAAAACATCTTATTCCTAAACTATAGTATAATTTTATTTTAATGAGTTTTCTTACAAAACTCCAAACTTTCTCATTTAAAAAAAAAAGGAGGGGGCAAGTTATAAGAAAACGAGTTTGAGGTAGATGAGACAGTGTTATGCATCCCAATCCTATGGCCAGAGGGAAGCTGTCTCTCCACACCATATTTCCACCTTCGGTAGAAATGCTTAAATACTTTTGATTTCTTTTTTATCATTATTACAAACAGAACCAAATAACTACAATTATTTTTTTAATTCAATTCATCTTAGACCCAGTGTCACCACAGCTGCTCCAATAGACATCCCAGCACAGAGCTATGCTGTTCAAGTATAGGTTGTATCTCAGAAGAGACACTATTGATGTGTTTGTTATTCTGGTAGTTACTGCTAAACTGACCTCCACAGAACTGCATCAAGCCTCTCCCACAATGCTCAGAAGTTTCTACTGTGCCTGCAATCTGGCCAGGCCTAGGTACCAACTGCTACCAATCAGATGCGTAGGCAATCATTGATATGTAGACTGTGGGGAGGGTTTCAGACAGGATTCTGTTATGTGGCTCAGGCTGATAATGAGATCTTTCTGCCTCAGCTGCACGCATGTGCCAGCACCTAGCTGGTACTTGCTCTAAAGGGTCCACTTCTTCATCATCAGCACTGAAAACCTTTTCAGGGTTCTTGTGGCCATCTGTAATCTCTTTCTGTGAAGGACTTTCTTGTGGCTTTTGCCTCGTTTCTCTACAAGCTACCATTTCTTATAGATTAACAAAGTCTTTTGCAGGAAAGTAACCCTCTATAAATTATTTCAAGTGTGTATAATTCATTTTGAGATTTCACATTAGGTTTGTTTGTTTTTTAAAGTTTCACTATTCCAACTTCACATTGCCTCCCTAAGGTCAGCTAGCCATCTTTGCAACACTGGATAATTCATCAATAAAGAGGAATAAAACAGAATGAATGTAAGCTCTTAGACTCCTTGTACACTACCTAAAATAAGATCATAAGCAAATACCCCAAAAGCCCTTCCTTGTGGAGCTGGAGAGATGGCTCAACAGTTTACTGCTCTTGAGGACCAGAGTTTGGTTCCCAGCACTTATATCAGGTGGCTCACAACTGACTGTAACTCCAGTTCCAGGGAATTTGACACCCTCTTCTGGCCTCCTAGGGAACCAGGCACACATATGATACACAGGTATCTCTGTAGGTACTCAATCATACACACACACACACACACACACACACACACACACACACACACACACAAATAAAAAATAAAAATAAACAAAATCCCTTTTTAAAAGCTTTATTTTTGGGGGCTGGAGAGATGGCTCAGTGGTTAAGAGCATTGCCTGCTCTCCCAAAGGTCCTGAGTTCAATTCCCGGCAACCACATGGTGGCTCACAACCATCTGGAATGAGGTCTGGTGCCCTCTTCTGGCCTGCAGACATACACACAGACAGAATATTGTATACATAATAAATAAATAAATATTTTTTTAAAAAAAGAGAATTTAAAAAAAAGCTTTATTTTTGGCATGGCAGTGGTGGCGCACACCTTTAAT
Organism: Microtus ochrogaster; assembly: GCF_000317375.1. Classification (NCBI taxonomy): domain Eukaryota; kingdom Metazoa; phylum Chordata; class Mammalia; order Rodentia; family Cricetidae; genus Microtus; species Microtus ochrogaster. The sequence continues at coordinate 2,256,127 of NW_004949131.1, forward strand.
CCTAGCACTCGGGAGGCAGAGGCAGGTAGATCTCTGTGAGTTTGAGGCCAGCCTGATCTATAAGAGCTAGTTCCAGGACAGACTCCAAAGCTACAGAGAAACCCTGTCACAAAACACAAAAACAAAAACAAACAAAAAAAGAAACAACTTTTTTTGTACCTATGTAAGAATACTGAAATCTCAATAAAGGACAATTCAATGTAATATCTATAAAAATTCCAACTAACTCTTTTACAGAAACAGACAAGCAGATTTTAAAACTCACACAGAAATGCAAGGGAACCAAAGCAGAAGAAACAGTCTGGGGAGAAAAAAAAGTTGGTCTCATACTTTGTTTCAGAATGGACTATAAAACTATACATTAGTCAAAATAGTGTGATGCTGGCAACAGCAGACAGACAATGAAACAGAGCTGTGTGTCAGGAGATATGGAAAACAGAGGGTACACAGACAAGTCAATGAAGAAATAGTTTTATAAATGGATGATACTGATGATATTCCCTACAAAAGAATACAGCTGGATTTTTATCTCAAAATTATCAAGTACAAGAGCTTACCTGTAAAATACTTAGATAAAACAAATCTTTCTAAGGTTTAATCATCATGGCCTACAATGAAAGCACAAACAAGAACGAAAACAAAAATAACCACAATTTAAAGCTTATCATAAATGCAAGGAAAACCACATCAAAAAACTAAAAAGAAAGTCCACAGAACATAGGAACTACTTGAAAGCCATGCCTCTGATAAGGGCCTAATAAATAATTGTGCAACTAACTTTTATATAAGTACAGCTAAAGCATGTATTTCTATCAGTATCCAGGCTATTTAGAGAGAGATAAAAAAAAAAACTTCTATTTATGAACTCTTAACTAAAAAATAAAAAGCAAATTTAAAAAAAAATTATGAAGTGGTTAGAGACCTGAGCTTCTCCAAAGACACACAAGTAGCCAAAAGTACACGAAAAGATGCTGGGCATCCTTGGTGACTGGGAAAACACACACCAAAACTACAATGTCCAACACTTACACCCTGGGATGGAGATTTTAAAACAAAGGAGTAAAATGTAGGAGAGGATGTGAAGGAAATACTTTGATACCTGCATTGCCAGAAAGAATGAAAATGATCAAATACTGCTGCAGGTCCTCAGCTAAACATAGTATCATCACACGGCTCATCATGCTACTCCTACAAGTGTACCCAAATAATGGGAAACATACTCAGGAAAAAAATTTATATATGAATATTTACAGTAGTATTACTTAAGTTACCACAAAGTAGAAACAGATCAATGTCCATCAAATGATGAGTAAATATGATACAGCCATACCTTAGAATATTATTCAGTCACAAATAGAAATAAAGTACTAATAAATACCTAAACAAGGATAAACTGAAAGAAGTCAAACATAAAAAGTCACATATTGTTTGAATACATTTATACAAAACGTACAGAGTATAGGAAAATCCAAACGCAGAAACTAGATTAGCAGCTGCTAGGAGCTGGGGAAGGAAAGAACAGCAAGTAAATGTTAATAAGTAAAGATTTCTTTGGGGAGGTGATGCAGAAGCTCTGCAATCAGACTATGCAGGAGGCTGTGAATGGGCTGGAGCACAGGGAGTTACACTTCAGAACAGTACTGCATGGCAATACAAATGGACTGTATCTTCTTTAAAAAGTAAAGATCAAGTTTTACAAAGCAAATCATGAGTTACTACAACAACAGAATAAGCACAGTCAAGTGAATCTGGATCTAGAACACCCAGAGCAAAGATATTCATCTGGGAAGCAACATCAAATACTGACAGTCATGGACCTCTAGCTGATACAAATCCCCCAGTGTGGAAGGAAGATGGAGACAGAGGGCTGTAACTAGGGAACCAAGCAAGCCATCCCAGGGGAATGAAGGCTCCTGTGATCCAACTGCTACCTGGCACACGATGCAGCTCTGCCCATCTGTAAGCAAATCCAGTGCTTTAACAAGCAGCTCTCTACTACAAATAAATCAGAGAAAGATGCAGTCACCATTTACTTCAAATAGATTTAAAAATAATTAAAAACCAAGCAAGATGTGGGAGGAGGCTAAAACAGAATACAAATGGTAAGAAGTGAACCTAATCTGCATTGCACATGGAAACCCAAGTAGGCAGGGATGAAACCAAGCCAAGGATCTTTGGAAAGGAGAATTTGCCTACATACTCAAAGCTAATGAAAAAATAGTGTGTTCTACTTTAAAATTTATTTCCTTGACCAGGGAGATAGCTCAACAGATAAAGGCACTTGCCACACACGCCTGGTGACCTGAACCCACATAGACAGAAGGAGAACAAAATCCACAAAGTTCTCATCTAGCTTCCACATGTGTAACATGGCATGCACAGCCAAATATAGCCACATTATTCACATACACTTAACAGTTTTTAATGTATTTCTTATGAGGAAGTGGTTGTGAATTAGGACTGAACAAGTCAATCAATTACTGTGGATGAGAGTTTTGAAAAAAGATATAAGAAGGAAAGTGCGGGAGCAGAAGAAGCCTTGAATGAATGTATAAAGAGTAAATGAAGTCCTGAGTGTGTGTACTGTTGATATGGAAACAGCCAAATCCAAATGCCTCAGACACATGGGAAATTGGCAGACACACACACAGACACAAACACACACACACACACACACACACACACACACACACACACACACACCCATATACCCCAAGTTAAGCTCAGAAGTATAGCAAAGCCTTCCTTTGGTCCAAGTGCAAATATTAGCAGTGTATGCAAACGCTGGCACCCACAGATTCCTCCTCCCAGATGTTTATATCCTGAGACTGCTCACCTAGGGATACTAGTTAATGCACCACATCACACCCCCTCGGCGCTGTACATAATTAATGCTGAAGTACCAGGTTCCTGTGTAGCTGGAGCGGCTTCATAAGGGCATGCACGGCCCACCTGATCCCAGCTTTTCTGTATGTATGTCTATGTGTCTGTGCTTTCCTCATCCCATCGCTGCCCCACTCCAGTTTCCAGAACCAAGCAACAGGTAATCGTAGGAAAGAGAGGTTTCAACAAATATTAGACTAGAATGAATTCTGTGGTTCCACAAGTTGAAACAACCATCAGCATCCACTCACATAACTAATATATAGTACAAATGACAAATAGGGAAATAAAAACATGTAGCTATGCATGCTATTGTATGTGACCTGCTAACTCAGTTCAACAAGACCTCAGAGCACTGAGCTCACCCGCTACCCACATGTTGGTTTCTAGATACTGTTCTCCATATACTCTCAGATCCTTTAGGAAAATGGTATGATTCCATAGTTGGTTCAAACAAACAATGTAAGAACCAAGATGCACCTGCAACATGAGGTACCAGAATGTATACTAGTACTGTCAAAATAAAAAAGGACACGGGAACAATTTGCTCAAAAAAATATATTCCATGTTAATTCATAAGATAAATATTCAAGATGTCACATAAAAAACAAGCAGGAATACAGAACAGTACTTTCTTAAGAACCACAAAAATGGGGCAAGAGAGATGGCTCAATGGTTAAGGTAACAGGCTGCTCTTCCAGAGGTCCTCAGTTCAGTTCTCAGCACTCACATGGTGGCTCACAACCATCTCATAACTGTCATGAGATCCAATGCCCTTTTTCTGGTATGTAGATGTACATGTAGACAAGAACATATATATAAATAAATAAAGCCGGTTGTGGTGGCGCACGCCGGTAGGATTTGCTGAAGGAGGCAGAGGCAGGAGGATCACGAGTTCGAGGCCAGCCTGGGCTACACATTTGCCCGGCGGTGGTGGCGCACGCCTTTAATCCCAGCACTCGGGAGGCAGAGGCAGGCGGATCTCTGTGAGTTCGAGACCAGCCTGGTCTACAAGAGCTAGTTCCAGGACAGGCTCCAAAACCACAGAGAAACCCTGTCTCGAAAAAAACAAACAAACAAACAAACAAACAAATAAATAAATAAATATTTTTTTTAAAAAAAAGCTACAGGAATGAGGAAACTGGCAGTAGTTAAGCAAACATCACAGAAGCAACTGTTACCTCAAAGAAACAATACAGATGGGAGAACTAGCCTAAGACAGTGAAAAGCACAGATGCAAAGTGCTTCCCCACTAGAGGAAGTATTCATGACAAAGAAATTATTAACTATTCTCTCACAAGAGTAAAAATAATATGCATTATGAAATGCAAAGGGGAAACTGACTTTAAATAGATGAACCTGGCAGACACTATCTTAATCAATGAATCCTAACTTCACCAGTCCTAAGAAATACTAACCATGAATAATCACTCATCCAATGAACTCAAAATCAAGGGACAAGACAAAAGCAAGTGAGTGACCATCACTCTTCAAATGTCCAACTCACATACAATGAGAAAGGAAAAGTTAGAAAACATGACAGATGAAGGAAACAAGAACAACGACAATGAAAAGAGAAAATGGATCCTGAATTGGGCTAGAAAAAGGATACTGTAGAACTGTGAATTTCCTAGTTTTGATAATTACACCATGATTATATACAGTACAACCATAAAAGAAAGGAACCTTTAGGAAGCAGACACCTGGGAATTCTTTGGACTAGTACTGTACCTTTAATGTAAGTCTAACGTTAGCAAGACACAAAAAGTTTAATCAATCTTAGAAAAACTTTTCTTTGACAATTAGATTTATATCTAACAGATAATTACTCTGAACTATATTGTTCTGTAAAAAGAATCTATCATTGTTTTTTTACTCAAATTTCAAGGTGGGCATATTTCATTAATATCAGTTTATACAAATCACTGAAGCTATCTGGTAGAGAGAAGAGGTTATGTCATGTTACCTATACTTTTTCAAATCTATGACTTTTTTTTAACTACCCACATTCACCACTTGAAGTTTTTGTTGCCTTTCATCAACTGCAGAAACAAACGTTAGATCCCACTGTATTTTCTAGCAACATTTCTATGCAATATTCACTTTATTAAGCAACTAACTGGTGACCTTAACTTCGCAGGTTATCGCAAACCAAACCTTGACGAAATCAGTCCCTGCTGTGATACCTTTCTACCTGCTGGCCAAGTTTGTAGTTAGTTAAGGAGCAAGTGGGAGCTACTAAGTCCTTAAAAGTAGTTCACCAGCAGATATAACTATCATCAAATATAATCAAATCTGAACACTATACGTTTTAATTGAAGGAAAGTGTTTTGCTGATATTAAATACACAGTAACTTCTAACCTCAAAGAAGTAGCAACTGAGATTTTGTAAAGAGATAAAAGGGAAAAAGTATTACAGACCCTGGAAGTCTGGCATATTCACAAAGAAACAGTTCAGAGGGCTGGGAAAATCATTCAGTGGGTAAAGTCCCTGCTATACTAGCATCCCCAGCACCCATGTATAAGGCCAAGTGTGGCTGAGCACATCTATAGCCCTAGTGCTGGGGCTACAGACAGGTAGGCTCCAGGGCTCAATGAAAAACCAGTTCAACAGAAGTGGCAAGTTCAGGTTCAGTTAAAAACCCTTTCTCAAAAATTTAGTGAAAAGTAAGAAAACAACCAACCTGAACTTCTAGCCTACACAAGCATATGCATGTATGCAAACACATGCACGCATGAACACACACACACATACAATTTTATAATACTTCGGTCTTGATCTAAAAAAAGAAAAGTTCCGGAGCAACAGATAATACCTGCAATGTATTTATAGTCTAAAAATAAAATTAAGAATTTGACCCTGGTGAACAGAAGCTAAAACATTAATCTAGTTTCAGTATGTTTGTCTAATACAAAGTTATGAAATACTAAAATTCCAAACCAAAGCAGCAGCACTCTTGATAAAACCACAAGAAAAGCAAGCATCTATAAAAGCTACTATAGGCTTCTTAGACATCCAACTTAAAACTCAGACAAATACTGAAGTCTTTGAATCCTAAGTTAATATCAGTGGCCAAAATGCCCCTCTTTCCTTAAACTAAGTTAAAGAAAATCTGCATTTGCTTTGCAGCCTTTGACTGCTAGGCACCTGTACACATGTGACCCTATTTAACCCTGACAAACTTCCTTTACAAAGGCGGAAACCAAGGGTCAGAAGTAATTTTCTTGCCTTTGGTTAGCAAAATGTTTCTCAACAGCTACCAACCTCTAGGGCTAAATAATGCCTTAAAGGAAGAAGGATGAGGAAGGTGCTAACTGTGTACAGCACAATGCTTCTCAGCCTCCTAGGAGTCTACCCACTGGATGCCAGCAGCAGTGCGGCAGCTGTGACAACCAGTAATGTCTGCAGACAGCCAAATGTTCTCCGGAGTGTGAAATTACCCCCAGATGAAAGAACCAGAGTGAAAGCCAACTTTTATATTCAATCAACAATACATATGTGCCAAACCCTGCTCAAACTAAGAGACAACCTGAGGTTCTCTACCACAAGAATACACGCTGAGCCTTGGTCTTCCAACAGAAGTGGTATTTATTTAAGACCTCTCTCCATACACAGCTCCCTAAGACTCATTTAAAAAAAGAAAAACAAGAGAGAAGAGAAGAGAAGAGAAGAGAAGAGAAGAGAAGAGAAGAGAAGAGAAGAGAAGAGAAGAGAAGAGAAGAGAAGAGAAGAGAAGAGAAGCAATAGTCACATCTTTTACTGGAGAGGAAAGGAAGCTGGAGTTCACACAGGTAGTTTCTACTTTCACAAGGCAGGATCAACTCTGGGTTATAGCAGGCCTCAGCAGCATTAAGAAAAGCACATAGGAAAGATTAGTTTACATGACTTTATAAAGTGCACCACATGCTGTTTCTGGCTCTCACGGCATGAAAAGCTTTGCCTCCTCTGAGGAAACGTACCAATGACACTCCATAGAATGAGGAAGGTCTGACTCCCAAAGAAAGCCTGAGGCTAATACTTCTCCTCTCACCTAAGGAAAAACTCACATGAAGAAAAGCAAATAATCTACTAAGCAAACACTAACACAGCCAAGCAAAGTCTACTAGAGTTATCGTACACTAAGAGGGAAGGGGGGTCCATCATTACATATACGAATGAAAAGGCAACATGAAAAGCTAAGTCTCGGGAGCTATGAATGAAAGGTGACAGGGTGAGAGAAAAAACAGAACACATTTTAAGTTAACTTTGCCCTAAAACATTACTGCAGTGTTTCTTGGGAAAATGTTACCCTTCCTGATGGCCGACGGCTGGGGATCTGACCAGCTCGGCCAAAGGCAATGAGCTCTGAAGACACCACAGCATTCAAAACCTTTCAGTGTTCCACTTCAGCTGTTCCTTCTGTTTTTCTGTAAAGGACTGAACATGAAACAGCAAAACATTTCCTGCAGCCCAATTCTCCTTGAGTAAATACAAATAACTTTCTACAAGGATGTCATCAAGTCCTCCTAAGAATGCCATGTTAGATTATTTCATGAGTCCGAGGAACAGGAACATACAACTTAAGGTCAGCACATTTACAAAGTGACCACATGTCAAAGCCAAAAGGCTTTACTTAAGCAATTATAATTAGCAAGGTATAGTACGTAAGTCCAACTCCTAAATTCTTTAATACCTGTAGCAGAAAAAAAAAGCAAGTAGAGACAAATTAGACGCCAATTACAGCCACCCTGAGATAATGCTCCTGACCCCTGCCAAATCACTAACCTTTTCACATTTCACACTTTTTCTAAATGCATCACAAGTCTAGCCTATGGAACCATCTGAATAATTGCTTATATACTAAAATTTATGTTCTTGTCAAAAGCAGCTTAAAGCCAGAAGACAAAGGAAACAGTAGCAAATGCATATAAAATGAAAAAGTGAATAAACCCTAGTCATCAAAATTCATAAAGAATTGTATCAACTTAGTCTAAAATGTTAGAGAAATTATTTCTTGTGTGAAATTACAGCACTAGCCCGAGAGCTCACTAATCAGTTTTACTTCCTTTTACCAACATTTGTCCTCAGAAAAGCACAACGAGCCTTGTCATAATGGATGCCTGAAATTATTAGTAAAGACTATCTTTCAAATAGGTCAATTCAGGACCCTTTTGAACTAATCGTACGCTATCTTTATGATACTACCTGTAATAAAAGTGCAATTTAAAATTACCCTAACTTACTTTACCAGCAAGATAAATATTCTTGCCACCTTTAAAACAAAATTCAACCTTGTAAACACACCTGGTTAACTAAGCTCTCCAAGGAGAAGCAGCTCTGGGCCTCAGGAGTATGTCCTCCAGACAACTATTTTGTTTTATAATGTTTCAATTAACAGAGCTTGATTCTGTTGGCATTAACTGGTCAGAATATTAAGACAAACCAGGGCTCAAGTTTTAGTTCACAGGGTACCTATTTCACAAGCATGAGAACACACATTTAAAATTTAATTGTCAAAGACCATTGCTAGTCTAGTGAGATATCTCAGTGGATAAAGACACTTGCCGAAAAATCTGACAACCGAAATTTAATCTACAGAACCCACAAGATGGAGATCACCAATTGCCACCTCTGCCTCCTGCAAGCTAGGATGAAAGGCATGCACAACCACCACCAGGTGTGTGTGTGTGTGGGGGGGGGGTGTTTCTAGCTAGATGTAGCATTTCTGAAATCTTGAAGATTATTACATTTCTATTCAAGAATTAAAGATACATTTAAACAGTATTAAGAAACATTAAACAGCCAGCTCTTTAGAAAAGGCCAAATTTGTTATAAAGACTAAAGTACTTTAACAGGAAGGAAAAAAATTATCTACAAAACCCTCCAGCTAGAAATGTCTTCTCTACTAAGTCATCCTTTAAATTATCAACAACTATTAAAAAACAAAAAGCTATATATATGTGTGTGTATCTCAGATTGTTAAATGATAGTTATCTTGTTAGTTTAGACTTGTAATAAGCATGCTAAAAGGAGTTTCAAAGGATTAGGACGCAAATCCCCACAACTGGTTGTCTAGGACTAATCCTTGAAATTCCAGGAAATAAATTAAGGCTTCAATTGCTCCTACTGACTGGTAGGCAGTATTGGTGAAGCATCCAGAAGACTATGGGTAAAAATAGGTCAAGTCCTGACAAAGTTCAAGTAGGCCCTGGGGGGAAAAGTCTAGAAGAATCAAAATCTAGTGCTGAGGCAAATACCTCTACTGTTGAAGTTTGAAGTAAATGGATAAAAGCCTTTTCCTCCCAGGATGTGACCACTGTAAACATGACTGCTAAGAATTCTTCCTGTGCAGATGCTCCCGAGGGCCACTATCAGAAAACACACACAGTTCACACCTAGCAGTGTAACTTAGCTGAACTTACTGGAAAACTCTTTCTGAACAACAGTAGCATGGCTGAATCACTCATTAAAGCCTTGCCAACCACTTCCCTGGCTTCACTTAATATACCAACCCTCCAACAAGGCAATATCCCATTCACAGACAAACTTAGGCTGAGAAAGCTCAGCACAGTGTCAGATGCTGGGTGAGGGAGCACGAGGACCTACCTCCCCCCTACTACAGAAAATTCCTTAACCTCACCCCATACTGAACTAGCAGCTTCATTCTGAGCATTTTGGCCAATATGATTTCCAGTTCCAACAATGAACTGTCATGACATTAATGCCAGGTGGCATAATAGCATGCATCAAACAGTGAACTAGGCTATTCACAATTAGCATTTATTGAGTATCTGCTGTATGCCAGAAGCTGTATTGAGCCCTTACAACAACCTCATAGGTAGCTACCATTACCCTCATTTTATACATGAAGAAACCAGAGCACGAAAAGCACTGCTAATTTGCATAAGGGCAAATAATGTGAAAATGCAGTATTCACAGTAAGATGCCTCGCTCTGCAAGCCATGCTCTTAAAGGGCAACATTCCCTCTCCCAGGAGAATGTCTGCAGTGTTCTTACCCTCATCTCAACTTTGTGAGCTGCACATTTGCAATCCCAATTATAGATGAAACTCAGTAAGGTGAAATGTTTTACCTAAAGCCATTCTTACATTAGGGCAAGAATTTAATATTTTGGAGCCACACTTCTTTCTGAGCTGTTAATAATCAGATCAGAAGAGGGTACAAACTATAAAAGGAAAAGAAATACAAATCTATTTTAGGACAGTCAATTGCTTTGGAAGATTCTAGGCTATCTTCAAGTTTTTTCTAAAAAATAGTTAAATAGGAAAAAAATGCTGACCTACTAAGAGATTAACAAAAATGGTCTTTTGCCGGGCGGTGGTGGCGCACGCCTTTAATCCCAGCACTCGGGAGGCAGAGGCAGGCGGATCTCTGTGAGTTCGAGACCAGCCTGGTCTACAAGAGCTAGTTCCAGGACAGGCTCCAAAACCACAGAGAAACCCTGTCTCGAAAAAAAAAAAAAAAAAAAAAAAAAAAATGGTCTTTTGATGATCAAAAATAATTGGGCAGAAAACCTGTCAAGTTTTAAGACAATATAATCTTTTACTATGATGCCACATCATTCTTGCATGGCCATAAAATAGACACACTCCTATCGAACAACCGCCCCTTGCACCTCACAGATGAGTGCTAGCTCCATTACTCATGCTCTGATTCCTAGGACACCAAGAAAAAAACCAACAGCCAAGTATCCACCTACTCCAGGCTACCCCGTAATCTGGTAATATCCTGAAAATAGCTCCACAGATGTACACCAACGTTGAGATGTTACAGAGATTTCTAAATAGAAACCACTACACAAATGGACTTAATAGTGTCTTATGAAAAATAATCTGCCTTTCCTAAATCTACAAAAGAGGAAAGGGGCTTAGAAAAACAATTTTCCATACCACCAGGAAAAAACACAACTGCTTTCTTCAAGACCCAATTAGCCTAAGTCCTCTGCAGTTCCACACTTCGGTATGTCAGAAAATGCCTTCCACCAATTATCCATCTAGAATGGAACTGGACAAGACCATCATCCTGTCGTCACTTTTCCTACACATGCCACCGTTCTCCAATAGCACAGCGGATTACCGCATCCACAAGAAACACCTCTTTTAAAATTTCCAGTCCTACTTAGCCAATCAAGCTTACATCCTCAACAATGGAAAAACATCAGCTTAGCTGCAGCTCCTAGGTAACAGATTTTAAAACCAAAAGAATCAGGGAAGGGGGGGGGGGGGAAGCAACCATTTGTCCAGTATCTTTTCTAGCATCTTAGAGCCCAGTCAAAAAAAGGTTGAAAAAAAGAGAAATGATCACACACAAGCCAGAAATCGGTTCAAACAATAAGCACGGTCCGTACAAGAGGGAAGAAAAAGCATTTATTCAGTTATTCAATAATTTCTAAAACAGCAGTGCTATTATATGAAAAGCATTATTTTAATGAGGCCAAAGTAGTTGAGTAACATGCAACAACCGAACGCGTCCAGATGCAATGTGTAATAGGCACAAACAGGTTCCACTGTCAGCCTCTTAAAGATGTTTTGAAATAGGGAGTAACTTTAAGGGAAACTGTTTCGAAAGATTTCATTAAACTCAAGGGTATGTTTTCTGAGGGTTTTTTTCTATGAATTTTTTAAAAACCGCTTTTTTTTCCAAAGCCAGAATTTATTTTTAAAAAGCTTTTTATAACTGATTCAGTCGCACATCTTTAACAAAGCTTGCCATGCAAATATACAGGGATAGGATCCATTGCCTTCTCTTCCCATTCCCACTTCTCATCTGCCGGTTCCTTTCAAAGAGCCTTAAGGACATGCACAGATGCTATCGCAAATGAAAACTTCCGTTCCATTCCCGATACTAAAGAAAATAATTTCCCAGAGAAGCAGAATCAAGCTGTCACCCGCAGAACCCTAATCCCCGCAATGCCCATGTAACCAAAATAAAAGCTAGATGCTCTTAGGGAAGCAATCCTCAGACATTTCGCATGCAAAGGGGTGGGGGGGGGGTGAAATCAATTAAATAAAATCATGAAAATAAAAAGGTGGAAAAAGACAGACAACTTAAAAAGCAAACCACCACACCCTCAACTCTGCTCTGCAAACCCATCTGCCGGGGCCTTTTTACCTTCATTTTCCATCGAAACTGCACTCGGGTTGATGGCTACAAAGTCTTTAGTGTCAGCAACGGCCACACTGGGAATAGAGAGAAGAGGAGGACAAGGAAGAGAAGACCCCGGAATCCCAGGCTGTCACCCCCGCTCCCGGCCACGCGTCCCACGGCTGCTCCCACCACCCCTAGCAGCAGCATCTGCAAGAGAAACCAGGAAAAGCGGAGCTGAAGAGAGGGGAGAGGAGCAGGGCGACCCCCCGCCCAGCCGCCACCTCCCTAGCCCACCCCCTGCGCCGCCCGCAGCGCCAGCGCCTCCCACCAGCCGGGCGGCGCCCGAGAGGCGCCCTACGGACAGGCAGCAGTCCCCCGGACGCCCCCTTCCCTCCGGACCTGGAAGTTTCTGGAAATAGGGGCAGGAGTGGCTACCCGGAATCCTCCCCGACACCCTAGACGCCCACCCCGCCTCCAGGCTGCGAGGACTCACTCGCGGGGCTGCGGGGGGCGCCCCACGCGCCTCGGGCGAACGGGCGCTGCTGGCGGCGCGGGTAGCGCCACACACGGAGCCCGGCCGCGCGTCCGGAGGAGAACGGAGATCGAGCAGGACAGCGGGCGGGGAGGGAGGGGGAGAGGAGGAGCGGCAAGAGGCCGTCTAGCTGGGCCCGTCGGCTCCGCGCGCGCGCGTCTCCGCGCACGGCCGAGCAGCTCTGCTCCCGCCTCCGCCTCCTGCGCTCCGCCCCTCCCCGCCGCCTGCCGCCCGACGCGCCCTGCACTCCCCGGCCCGCCGCCCACCGAGCTTTGTCGCTACCACTTCCGCCGGGAGAAGCGCGCGCGCAGGCGCACTCGAGCTCTCTGCGCGGGTGAGCGGAAGTGCAGTGAGGCCGAGGCTGCGGACCGTAATGGACGTTGTGCGGGGATGGGGAGGCTGTGGGGGAGCGCGTGGGACCCGCGGCTCTTCGGGAGCTCTTGGGATGGTGTCTGCCCGCTTTCTACACACCTGCCGGGTGTAAGGGGCGGAAGCACGCCCAACCCCATCTCCGGCCACACATCCCCTCGAGGCGGCCGTGTGATCGAGATGTAGGGACGGACACAGTCGTTCATGGCCGTGTCCCAGAGTCACCTGGACACTCTAAACACAGTCCTGGAAGTCTCTCCTGTCCCGCGGCCGTCACAATCTCCTCGGACGACGCAGTGAGAAGCTGGTGTTCCTTTCGGCGGCCTCCCACGCGTCGTACCCTCCCGTGCAAACACCATCGCTGACTGCTTCTCTGGTCTTGCGAGGGCCAGTAATCATGGAGCCAGTTTCCAAAAATTCTGTCCTGGTCAGGAGTGTGCTCCGAGGCCCGTGTGTCATGAAAGGGCAAGGTTCAGAGTGACAGCTCACGGAAGGACTCCTGGCCTTTTTCATTGAGTGTATGCAACCAGAACAGCTAAACTAGCAACTAGCCCTACCATCGAAGCTGAAGAACCGGTATTACATTAACCGCTATCATTTTCCAAGTCAGCCTTACACTTAGCACCTCACACAAACCCCTAGTAAGTGATTTTTAATGAAAAATTGCTAAACTTGATGAGCACAGGTAGCAATTGAACCAATCTCTCACCTACATCCACTAGAGGGCAGAACTACACCTGTGGCCAGTTCTTGAGCATCCTCGGAAGACACCCCTTACCCCAGACTCTGCTCAAAAAAAAAAAAAAAAAAAAAACAAAAACAAAACCATACATGTTACAGGTATTTGTCTTCCATCACTAAATAACTATTACAAAGTTTCTCTTCTTTTATATTAGGGCCTGTAACATGCTTCTCACCACACGTTCAATATAGTGAACCAAGTCCTCTGTCTTCCTTTGTTACATGCCTGGTAAGTTAAGCTAAATTTAGGATCAGAAACTGGACAGTTTTGAGGCTGACATACACACACCACTTCCATTTTGAAAATAACCTTTTTCCGGGTGTAGTGTTTCATGCAACTATTAGGAGACAGAAGCGGGGGATGGCCACAAATTAGACTCCAGAGTAATCTAGAATTAAAAAAAAAAAAACCCTGACAATGCTGAAGCATGCATGGGCAGCCCATATATGGCGGCTCTGTTGAACTTGTCCATATTGGATTTCATGAGCTCAGTTGATGAGGACAATAAACCAGGTCTCTTCCTCAAGAGAAGCTAATCTAGAAATCTATAATAATTCTTATTATCTCCACTTTGGTTTGTATGCTTATTTATGTTTGTATGCCCAGTGGCATAAGCTTGTGGTTTCTATAGTAAATTTGCTGTTTTATGCTAAGTTTTAAAATCAGTTTGTAACAGTTATTAGTATTTAACAGAACCTTAATGGTACAACAATCACAACTAACAAACTATATTTGTAAGGTAGATTACATAATATAAGCAGACTTCAGAAATGCTTCCTCATTTCCTCCTCAAAGCAGGCTGGACCCTTCTGTGAGGCATTGTATAGCCATTCCCACCTCAGCATGTGTTAAAGGGACAAACACAACACACAGTGAACTGTAAGTGTAAAATACATGCACATATATGAGACTCCTTTTCCTCTTACGTAATGAAACTCTTGGTGGAACTGAAAAACAAGTGAAGTTAATATATTAAGTACAAGCACTGCCAGGGTGTAAGCTTGGCATATCAAAAACAAGCAGCGTGGCAATAATGAGACTGATGGCAATGAAATATAATATGTCCAAGTTCCCTTGCAGTCAACTGTTGGGGAATATTACTTTAACTATGTAAAGGTGTATTACATTTGTTTATGCTGCATTTGCTTAACGATGTAAAGAGAAACAGGTTAAATTAAGTTAAAGGAGCTATGGGACAAGCATAAGATAAGGCCAAGCATTCATAACTAATAATAAGTCTCCGTGTCATGGTTTGTGATTTGGTGGCAGCTGAAAGAAAGCCTGCCACAGTCCACCCCCAAAAGTTCCCTTAGAAATCAACCTCCTAACATTTGAGTTTTGCTCTTTTTGTTTTGAATATTTAACCAACAAAATTAAATGCATCTTGTGCAAAAGTAGTTACAGGAGCTGAGGATGTTCCTTAGTGATGAGGCACTTTGGTGCAAGAAAGATAGAACGTGGGATGAGAAGAGGAAGAAATGCGGTCCCATGAGAGATAAGGGGAGAACTGTAGGCTTCTTTTCTTGGGGGAAGTATTACAGTTGAGAAAGAGCGGGGATGAACGGTCAGAATGCTCAGTGTTATCATACTGTGCCTTATTCTACACAGGATAGGAGCCACCTTAATGTTACATTAGAATAAAAATTGAACATTAAAAGTCTATGAAGACAAAACACATTTTATAAGATAGCCTAGTCAAACTAATATTTTTACCCAAAAAAGGACATGCAAAGTGTCAAGTATGACAGCTGCCATTTATATAAATCCAGATGATAAAGGAATGTGGATTATAAAACTTAAGGAAAGTTACTTTTAAATCTTCCTTCTATCAATGTCTTCTCTTAAACTTTTAATGTATCTGAACTAAAGCATCAAAATGTAATAGTTCACTACTTCCTAGGAAAAGTAAGCAGACAAAGACATATGCCCTGAAGTTCACTATCCCATACAGATGGTCTAAAAATTTACTGAGCATTTTTATGCATATGTATGTATTCTCAGGTGTGTGTGTGTGTGTGTGTGTGTGTGTGTGTGTGTGTGTGTGTGTGTGTAGACGCCAACCTTGGACACCATCCTTAGAAACACCCTTCACCTTCATTGAGACATCTATAATGGACCTGAGACTACCCATGTATCCTCCCATTTCTGCCTCCCTAGTGCTGGAATTATAGGCACATGCCACCGTGCTCAGCTGGAGATGGAACTCAGTACGTTTTCACACTTGCAAGACAAGCATATTACAGACAGAGCTATCTTCCTAGACTCTCAAAGTTGCACATTTTTCTAAAAGATACAAAGACACAAGCCTTTTTGTAAGCTAACCTATTCCAACTATACAACAGAGTTTTCTTATGCAATAAAGGGCATGTGAAGTCTCAAGTATGGGGAAATGGGGTCACTGCAAAGAATGTCATATGAAAGCAGTACCCAGCAGCTGCCTGCAGAATCACCAGACATCTTTTTTTGCAGAGCTACAGTAGAAGTTGAAAGCAAGAAAGAAAAAGTCCAAGGGATCAAATACAAGTTACCTGTGTTTGGTTAGTTTAATTGCACACAGATCCATACGTAATAGGCAAATATTTTTATCTCCCACAGAATTCCATAGCCTTGTTCGCATTTAATGGCATCCAAAATGTGAAACATTTGATGTGTCTGTGAAGACGCCAGGGAAGTTTAAAGTGTACTTTGAATCTTTATCTTCCAAGTTTGTGCTGAGTTTGACTCCCCAGTCTACAGATCTGAACCTAGTGGTATTTGGAATTGCTGCTATATATTGCCAGACTTCAGATTGGAGAGGAACCTGCCAAAGGGTGCAGATGAGGATAAGAAAAGAAAAAGTAAAACAAGATGAATGTGAGTGGTCACCCAAGAGTCAACTCAAGACCTCACTATTTCCATATGAAATAGACACACAGTATCCTAAGTTCTGTAAACCTTAAGATTTGTTGTGAAATGTAACTGCATCCACTTAAAAAGATACCATCCTGCGAACTGGTGAAAAAGCTCACTGGTAAGTCTGAGGCTAGCCTGCACCAAGTCCTAGCTCAATCACTAGCCCTCAATAAAGGAAAAGATGAGAGGAAATACCTTTCTATCTCATTTTCAAACTTGCATAAATCATCTCTCTCTCTAAAACATTTGACTGTAATATATATATAATATAATGTATATATTGCCACTTAAAATATAATTATTTAATATTACAATAAGCTAATATAAATATAATTATATTGAAATATATATATGAGAAGATTTGTTGAATAAATGCTAATCTGAAAGACTGCCATTGTAAGTATTTATTGAGGAATAAATAAAGGTCATTCCACCCTGTACTTTGCTACTGAGCTTTTCTGTAGAGCAACAGATGGGGTAAGGGAAGAATTTAAGATGTTTTCAAAATGTGACAATGTAACATTCTTCTCCAGTTATGTCTGACACTTGATCAAAGCAGGAGTAAGTCCTGAACAGTATCAAGCCTTGGCCCAAAACAGAGGCAATGATATGAGTCTTTAAATCTAAGTAACAACCTCAATTAGAAGCCATCAATGCTGAGGTGCACGCTTCCTTACACATGGGAAATTTCCTCTTTACCTGTGCTTTGGATTTTAATGGCGTGCCTCCAGCACAAGTTTCAGCCATTAGCTTAGGGATCAAAGAATATATTCTTCATCCCCGAACAATCCAGGGATAAACAGGCTGTTCAGAAGCAACAGGCTGCCAGACATGGTGGCACACGCCTTTAATCCCAGCACTTGGGAGGCTGAGTCAGACGGATCTCTGTGTATTCGAGGACAGCCTGATCTACACCGCTAAGTTCCAGGACAGCAAGGGCTGTTATGTTGAGAAACCCTGTCTCAAAAAAACAAAACAAAACAAAACAAAAAAGCAAAAACCAAGCCATGGGCCTTAGAGAAGCCAAAGAAGTTTATACGCCACTGGTGAGTATCTTCTACTCAAAGCTTTGTTGGTTTCTTTGTTGTTGGATATTTGTACACTGTGTGAAGAGATGTTACTGTGATTGATGTAACAAAAAGCAGAACAGTCAATAGCTAGGCAGGAGGTATAGGCAGGATTTCCAGGGAGAAAGGAAAAGGAGAAGGAATCTAGGCACGCAGGAGACGCCAGGAGACACGGAGAAGAAACAGGGGGTGTAAGATGGAAGAGAGGTAACACCACGTGACAGAATGTAGATTAATATAAATGGATTCATTTAAGTTATAAAAGCTAGTTAGGAACAAGTCTAAGCTATAGGCTGAGCTTTCGAAATTAATAAGAAGTCTCCATGTCTATATCTGTGAGCTGACAGCCTAAAGAAATATCATATAGGAAACATTTCAGACTCTTTATCCTGCTGAGTTCTGGTCTGAGAGCTTTGTGAAAGGTGTTTCTTCATACCTTCAAAATGGCACATTTTCTATTTTGACGTTTTCTACTCCAATTAGAAGTCAGTATATGTTTTTTTTCTTTCCTCTGTCTGAACTTGCCCTGTGTCCTTCCTTTTCCCTACAGAAATCATTTCTCTCTACTGTGTTTCCCATTGTGAAAATAAATGAGAAAGTGGGCCATTATGATAATAAAGTTGAAGGGGAGACACTCAAGACAGAAAATAGCCCGAGGCTTATGAGAATTCTGAAGTTTAGCTCAAATCAATCATGCAAGCAGACTGTTACAGCCAGTAAACAAGCTACAAAATACGGACCCCATATCAGAGAGATGGTCAACAAGATAGTTGATTTAGAAGGAGCAATTATAATTTGGCAAAAAGGCTTGGGAGAAAGAAGGGAGAAACACAAATCCAAAATTGGCAGGGAAGCATTTGTGCAACGCAAGCAAATTGTCAAGACCTTTAGACTAGAAAGTTCTTTGCTACAATTATATGGAAAACCAGAAGCATTTACAATCTGCCTTCAGGTAACTTTATTTTTGGTTAGTGGTTCTAAGAGTCAAGGCCTGAACATGCCCTTGTCATGGGACTTCATTCAGCCAACAGCTTTTGGGGTACCAGCCCTACGGCATCATCTGAGGTGCTACTTGTGGACTCATAAGTGGGAAGAAGAAGCATGCTCACTCTCTTGTTCTGGCTCTTAGTGTGAGGGGAGACCCAGGATGGCAGAGAGACAGCAGTGCAGGAGGCTCAGACTTAGGGCCTCATACGTGCTAAGCAAGCATTTCAACCCTACACTCAACCTCTAGCCCAGGCTGTTGGTTTTTCTCTTCTTTCTTTTCTTAACTAGTAATAATGGCAGATTCTATGACAGACCTGAAAAACAAAGTTGAGTATGTGCCTTCTAGTTGACTTATATGATCTTTCTTCAAATGAACTTAAAGATAGTTAACTGGGTAGGATTCGTACATTAACTAGTTTTTATTATCTTATTCAAAGCAGGTGAAAAATCTACAGCACTTGGCATTTTTTTTTTCTTAGGAAGCCTACATGTAGCCGGGCGATGGTGGCGCGCGCCTTTAATCCCAGCACTCGGGAGGCAGAGGCAGGCGGATCTCTGTGAGTTCGAGACCAGCCTGGTCTACAGAGCTAGTTCCAGGACAGGCTCCAAA